>NW_026961946.1:0-160000 GCF_036172605.1 Pelobates fuscus | reverse complement strand
TTTTCCCGGATTTTTTTTAGCGGATTTCGCCGGATTTTTTTTCCAGATTTTTTTTCCGGATTTTTTTTCTGGATTTTTTTTTCCGGATTTTTCCGGATTTTTTTTCCAGATTTTTTTTCCGTTTTTTTTTTCCGGGTTTTTTTTCCGGATTTTTTTTCCGGATTTTTTTTAGCGGATTTCGCCGGATTTTTTTTCCAGATTTTTTTTCCGGATTTTTTTTCTGGATTTTTTTTTTCCGGATTTTTCCGGATTTTTTTCCTGCATTTTTTTTCCAGATTTTTTTTCCGTTTTTTTTTCCGGGTTTTTTTTCCGGATTTTTTTTCCGGATTTTTTTTTCTGGATTTTTCTGGATTTTTTTTCCGGATTTTTTTTAGCGGATTTCGCCGGATTTTTTTTCCAGATTTTTTTTCCGGATTTTTTTTCTGGATTTTTTTTTTCCGGATTTTTTTTTTTGGATTTTTCCGGATTTTTTTTTCCGTTTTTTTTTCCGGATTTTTTTTCCGGATTTTTTTTTCTGGATTTTTCCAGATTTTTTTTCCGGATTTTTTTTCCGGGTTTTTTTTTCCGGATTTTTTTCCAGATTTTTTTTTTTGGATTTTTCCGGATTTTTTTTTCCGTTTTTTTTTCCGGATTTTTTTTTCCGTTTTTTTTTTTTTCGGGTTTTTTTCCGGATTTTTTTTCCGGATTTTTTTTTCTGGATTTTTCCAGATTTTTTTTCCAGATTTTTTTTCCGGGTTTTTTTTTCCGGATTTTTTTTCCAGATTTTTTTTTTTGGATTTTTCCGGATTTTTTTTTCCGTTTTTTTTTCCGGATTTTTTTTTCCGTTTTTTTTTTTTCGGGTTTTTTTTCCGGATTTTTTTTCCGGATTTTTTTTTCTGGATTTTTCCAGATTTTTTTTCCGGATTTTTTTAAGCGGATTTCGCCGGATTTTTTTTCCCGATTTTTTTTCCCGATTTTTTTTCTGGATTTTTTTTTTCCGGATTTTTCCGGATTTTTTTTTCTGCATTTTTTTTCTGGATTTTTTTTTCGGACTTTTCCAGATTTTTTTTTCCGGATTTTTTTTCCGGGTTTTTTTTTCCTTATTTTTTTCCAGATTTTTTTTTTTGGATTTTTCCGGATTTTTTTTTCCGTTTTTTTTTCCGGATTTTTTTTTCCGTTTTTTTTTTTCTCGGGTTTTTTTTCCGGATTTTTTTTCCGGATTTTTTTTTCTGGATTTTTCCAGATTTTTTTTCCGGATTTTTTTTCCGGGTTTTTTTTTCCGGATTTTTTTTCTGGATTTTTCCTGATTTTTTTTTCCGGATTTTTTTTCCGGATTTTTTTTCCGGATTTTTTTTCCGGATTTTTTTTCCGGATTTTTTTTTCTGGATTTTTCCGGTTTTTTTTCCGGATTTTTTTTTCCGTTTTTTTTTTTTTCGGGTTTTTTTTCCGGATTTTTTTTCCGGATTTTTTTTTCTGGATTTTTCCAGATTTTTTTCCGGATTTTTTTTCCGGGTTTTTTTTTCCGGATTTTTTTTCCAGATTTTTTTTTTTGGATTTTTCCGGATTTTTTTTTCCGTTTTTTTTTCCGGATTTTTTTTTCCGTTTTTTTTTTTTTGGGGTTTTTTTTCCGGATTTTTTTTCCGGATTTTTTTTTCTGGATTTTTCCAGATTTTTTTTCCGGATTTTTTTAAGCGGATTTCGCCGGATTTTTTTTCCAGATTTTTTTTCCAGATTTTTTTTCTGGATTTTTTTTTTCCGGATTTTTCCGGATTTTTTTTTCTGCATTTTTTTTCTGGATTTTTTTTTCGGACTTTTCCAGATTTTTTTTTCCGGATTTTTTTTCCGGGTTTTTTTTTCCGGATTTTTTTCCAGATTTTTTTTTTTGGATTTTTCCGGATTTTTTTTTCCGTTTTTTTTCCGGATTTTTTTTTCCGTTTTTTTTTTTTTCGGGTTTTTTTTCCGGATTTTTTTTCCGGATTTTTTTTTCTGGATTTTTCCAGATTTTTTTTCCGGATTTTTTTTCCGGATTTTTTTTTCTGGATTTTTCCAGATTTTTTTTCCGGATTTTTTTTAGCGGATTTGGCCGGATTTTTTTTCCAGATTTTTTTTCCGGATTTTTTTTCTGGATTTTTTTTTCCGGATTTTTCCGGATTTTTTTTTCTGCATTTTTTTTCTGGATTTTTTTTTCGGACTTTTCCAGATTTTTTTTTCCGGATTTTTTTTCCGGATTTTTTTTCTGGGTTTTTTTACCGGATTTTTTTTCCGGATTTTTTTTTCTGGATTTTTCCTGATTTTTTTTTCCGGATTTTTTTTCCGGATTTTTTTTCCGGATTTTTTTTCCGGATTTTTTTTCCGGATTTTTTTTTCTGGATTTTTCCAGATTTTTTTTCCGGATTTTTTTTAGCGGATTTCGCCGGATTTTTTTTCCAGATTTTTTTTCCGGATTTTTTTTCTGGATTTTTTTTTCCGGATTTTTCCGGATTTTTTTTCCTGCATTTTTTTTCCAGATTTTTTTTCCGTTTTTTTTTTCCGGGTTTTTTTTCCGGATTTTTTTTCCGGATTTTTTTTAGCGGATTTCGCCGGATTTTTTTTCCAGATTTTTTTTCCGGATTTTTTTTCTGGATTTTTTTTTTCCGGATTTTTCCGGATTTTTTTCCTGCATTTTTTTTCCAGATTTTTTTTCCGTTTTTTTTTTCCGGGTTTTTTTTCCGGATTTTTTTTCCGGATTTTTTTTTCTGGATTTTTCTGGATTTTTTTTCCGGATTTTTTTTAGCGGATTTCGCAGGATTTTTATTCCAGATTTTTTTTCCGGATTTTTTTTCCGGATTTTTTTTTCTGGATTTTTCCAGATTTTTTTTCCGGATTTTTTTTCCGGATTTTTTTTTCTGGATTTTTCCAGATTTTTTTTCCGGATTTTTTTTAGCGGATTTGGCCGGATTTTTTTTCCAGATTTTTTTTCCGGATTTTTTTTCTGGATTTTTTTTTCCGGATTTTTCCGGATTTTTTTTTCTGCATTTTTTTTCTGGATTTTTTTTTCGGACTTTTCCAGATTTTTTTTTCCGGATTTTTTTTCCGGATTTTTTTTCTGGGTTTTTTTACCGGATTTTTTTTCCGGATTTTTTTTTCTGGATTTTTCCTGATTTTTTTTTCCGGATTTTTTTTCCGGATTTTTTTTCCGGATTTTTTTTCCGGATTTTTTTTCCGGATTTTTTTTCCGGATTTTTTTTTCTGGATTTTTCCAGATTTTTTTTCCGGATTTTTTTTAGCGGATTTCGCCGGATTTTTTTTCCAGATTTTTTTTCCGGATTTTTTTTCTGGATTTTTTTTTCCGGATTTTTCCGGATTTTTTTTCCTGCATTTTTTTTCCAGATTTTTTTTCCGTTTTTTTTTTCCGGGTTTTTTTTCCGGATTTTTTTTCCGGATTTTTTTTAGCGGATTTCGCCGGATTTTTTTTCCAGATTTTTTTTCCGGATTTTTTTTCTGGATTTTTTTTTTCCGGATTTTTCCGGATTTTTTTCCTGCATTTTTTTTCCAGATTTTTTTTCCGTTTTTTTTTTCCGGGTTTTTTTTCCGGATTTTTTTTCCGGATTTTTTTTTCTGGATTTTTCTGGATTTTTTTTCCGGATTTTTTTTAGCGGATTTCGCCGGATTTTTATTCCAGATTTTTTTTCCGGATTTTTTTTCTGGATTTTTTTTTTCCGGATTTTTTTTTTTGGATTTTTCCGGATTTTTTTTTCCGGTTTTTTTTCCGGATTTTTTTTCCGGATTTTTTTTTCTGGATTTTTCCAGATTTTTTTTCCGGATTTTTTTTCCGGGTTTTTTTTTCCGGATTTTTTTCCAGATTTTTTTTTTTGGATTTTTCCGGATTTTTTTTTCCGTTTTTTTTTCCGGATTTTTTTTTCCGTTTTTTTTTTTTTGGGGGTTTTTTTCCGGATTTTTTTTCCGGATTTTTTTTTCTGGATTTTTCCAGATTTTTTTTCCAGATTTTTTTTCCGGGTTTTTTTTTCCGGATTTTTTTTCCAGATTTTTTTTTTTGGATTTTTCCGGATTTTTTTTTCCGTTTTTTTTTCCGGATTTTTTTTCCGGATTTTTTTTTCTGGATTTTTCCAGATTTTTTTTCCGGATTTTTTTTCCGGGTTTTTTTTTCCGGATTTTTTTCCAGATTTTTTTTTTTGGATTTTTCCGGATTTTTTTTTCCGTTTTTTTTTCCGGATTTTTTTTTCCGTTTTTTTTTTTTTCGGGTTTTTTTTCCGGATTTTTTTTCCGGATTTTTTTTTCTGGATTTTTCCAGATTTTTTTTCCAGATTTTTTTTCCGGGTTTTTTTTTCCGGATTTTTTTTCCAGATTTTTTTTTTTGGATTTTTCCGGATTTTTTTTTCCGTTTTTTTTTCCGGATTTTTTTTTCCGTTTTTTTTTTTTCGGGGTTTTTTTCCGGATTTTTTTTCCGGATTTTTTTTTCTGGATTTTTCCAGATTTTTTTTCCGGGTTTTTTTTTCCGGATTTTTTTTCCAGATTTTTTTTTTTGGATTTTTCCGGATTTTTTTTTCCGTTTTTTTTTCCGGATTTTTTTTCCGTTTTTTTTTTTTTCGGGTTTTTTTTCCGGATTTTTTTTCCGGATTTTTTTTTCTGGATTTTTCCAGATTTTTTTTCCGGATTTTTTTAAGCGGATTTCGCCGGATTTTTTTTCCAGATTTTTTTTCTGGATTTTTTTTTTCCGGATTTTTCCGGATTTTTTTTTCTGCATTTTTTTTCTGGATTTTTTTTTCGGACTTTTCCAGATTTTTTTTTCCGGATTTTTTTTAGCGGATTTCGCCGGATTTTTTTTCCAGATTTTTTTTCCGGATTTATTTTCTGGATTTTTTTTTCCGGATTTTTCCGGATTTTTTTTCCAGATTTTTTTTCCGTTTTTTTTTTCCGGGTTTTTTTTCCGGATTTTTTTTCCGGATTTTTTTTAGCGGATTTCGCCGGATTTTTTTTCCAGATTTTTTTTCCGGATTTTTTTTCTGGATTTTTTTTTTCCGGATTTTTCCGGATTTTTTTCCTGCATTTTTTTTCCAGATTTTTTTTCCGTTTTTTTTTTCCGGGTTTTTTTTCCGGATTTTTTTTCCGGATTTTTTTTTCTGGATTTTTCTGGATTTTTTTTCCGGATTTTTTTTAGCGGATTTCGCCGGATTTTTTTTCCAGATTTTTTTTCCGGATTTTTTTTCTGGATTTTTTTTTTCCGGATTTTTTTTTTTGGATTTTTCCGGATTTTTTTTTCCGGTTTTTTTTCCGGATTTTTTTTCCGGATTTTTTTTTCTGGATTTTTCCAGATTTTTTTTCCGGATTTTTTTTCCGGGTTTTTTTTTCCGGATTTTTTTCCAGATTTTTTTTTTTGGATTTTTCCGGATTTTTTTTTCCGTTTTTTTTTCCGGATTTTTTTTTCCGTTTTTTTTTTTTTGGGGTTTTTTTTCCGGATTTTTTTTCCGGATTTTTTTTTCTGGATTTTTCCAGATTTTTTTTCCAGATTTTTTTTCCGGGTTTTTTTTTCCGGATTTTTTTTCCAGATTTTTTTTTTTGGATTTTTCCGGATTTTTTTTTCCGTTTTTTTTTCCGGATTTTTTTTTCCGTTTTTTTTTTTTCGGGTTTTTTTTCCGGATTTTTTTTCCGGATTTTTTTTTCTGGATTTTTCCAGATTTTTTTTCCGGATTTTTTTAAGCGGATTTCGCCGGATTTTTTTTCCAGATTTTTTTTCCAGATTTTTTTTCTGGATTTTTTTTTTCCGGATTTTTCCGGATTTTTTTTTCTGCATTTTTTTTCTGGATTTTTTTTTCGGACTTTTCCAGATTTTTTTTTCCGGATTTTTTTTCCGGGTTTTTTTTTCCTTATTTTTTTCCAGATTTTTTTTTTTGGATTTTTCCGGATTTTTTTTTCCGTTTTTTTTTCCGGATTTTTTTTTCCGTTTTTTTTTTTTTCGGGTTTTTTTTCCGGATTTTTTTTCCGGATTTTTTTTTCTGGATTTTTCCAGATTTTTTTTCCGGATTTTTTTTCCGGGTTTTTTTTTCCGGATTTTTTTTTCTGGATTTTTCCTGATTTTTTTTTCCGGATTTTTTTTCCGGATTTTTTTTCCGGATTTTTTTTCCGGATTTTTTTTCCGGATTTTTTTTTTCTGGATTTTTCCGGTTTTTTTTCCGGATTTTTTTTTCCGTTTTTTTTTTTTTCGGGTTTTTTTTCCGGATTTTTTTTCCGGATTTTTTTTTCTGGATTTTTCCAGATTTTTTTTCCGGATTTTTTTTCCGGGTTTTTTTTTCCGGATTTTTTTTCCAGATTTTTTTTTTTGGATTTTTCCGGATTTTTTTTTCCGTTTTTTTTTCCGGATTTTTTTTTCCGTTTTTTTTTTTTTGGGGTTTTTTTTCCGGATTTTTTTTCCGGATTTTTTTTTCTGGATTTTTCCAGATTTTTTTTCCGGATTTTTTTAAGCGGATTTCGCCGGATTTTTTTTCCAGATTTTTTTTCCAGATTTTTTTTCTGGATTTTTTTTTTCCGGATTTTTCCGGATTTTTTTTTCTGCATTTTTTTTCTGGATTTTTTTTTCGGACTTTTCCAGATTTTTTTTTCCGGATTTTTTTTCCGGGTTTTTTTTTCCGGATTTTTTTTCCAGATTTTTTTTTTTGGATTTTTCCGGATTTTTTTTTCCGTTTTTTTTTCCAGATTTTTTTTTCCGTTTTTTTTTTTTTCGGGTTTTTTTTCCGGATTTTTTTTCCGGATTTGTTTTTCTGGATTTTTCCAGATTTTTTTTCCGGATTTTTTTTCCGGGTTTTTTTTTCCGGATTTTTTTTCCAGATTTATTTTTTTGGATTTTTCCGGATTTTTTTTTCCGTTTTTTTTTCCGGATTTTTTTTTCCGTTTTTTTTTTTTCGGGTTTTTTTTCCGGATTTTTTTTCCGGATTTTTTTTTCTGGATTTTTCCAGATTTTTTTTCCGGATTTTTTTAAGCGGATTTCGCCGGATTTTTTTTCCAGATTTTTTTTCCAGATTTTTTTTCTGGATTTTTTTTTTCCGGATTTTTCCGGATTTTTTTTTCTGCATTTTTTTTCTGGATTTTTTTTTCGGACTTTTCCAGATTTTTTTTTCCGGATTTTTTTTCCGGGTTTTTTTTTCCTTATTTTTTTCCAGATTTTTTTTTTTGGATTTTTCCGGATTTTTTTTTCCGTTTTTTTTTCCGGATTTTTTTTTCCGTTTTTTTTTTTTTCGGGTTTTTTTTCCGGATTTTTTTTCCGGATTTTTTTTTCTGGATTTTTCCAGATTTTTTTTCCGGATTTTTTTTCCGGGTTTTTTTTTCCGGATTTTTTTTTCTGGATTTTTCCTGATTTTTTTTTCCGGATTTTTTTTCCGGATTTTTTTTCCGGATTTTTTTTCCGGATTTTTTTTCCGGATTTTTTTTTCTGGATTTTTCCGGTTTTTTTTCCGGATTTTTTTTTCCGTTTTTTTTTTTTTCGGGTTTTTTTTCCGGATTTTTTTTCCGGATTTTTTTTTCTGGATTTTTCCAGATTTTTTTTCCGGATTTTTTTTCCGGGTTTTTTTTTCCGGATTTTTTTTCCAGATTTTTTTTTTTGGATTTTTCCGGATTTTTTTTTCCGTTTTTTTTTCCGGATTTTTTTTTCCGTTTTTTTTTTTTTGGGGTTTTTTTTCCGGATTTTTTTTCCGGATTTTTTTTTCTGGATTTTTCCAGATTTTTTTTCCGGATTTTTTTAAGTGGATTTCGCCGGATTTTTTTTCCAGATTTTTTTTCCAGATTTTTTTTCTGGATTTTTTTTTTCCGGATTTTTCCGGATTTTTTTTTCTGCATTTTTTTTCTGGATTTTTTTTTCGGACTTTTCCAGATTTTTTTTTCCGGATTTTTTTTCCGGGTTTTTTTTTCCAGATTTTTTTTTTTGGATTTTTCCGGATTTTTTTTTCCGTTTTTTTTTCCGGATTTTTTTTTCCGTTTTTTTTTTTTTCGGGTTTTTTTTCCGGATTTTTTTAAGTGGATTTCGCCGGATTTTTTTTCCAGATTTTTTTTCCAGATTTTTTTTCTGGATTTTTTTTTTCCGGATTTTTCCGGATTTTTTTTTCTGCATTTTTTTTCTGGATTTTTTTTTCGGACTTTTCCAGATTTTTTTTTCCGGATTTTTTTTCCGGGTTTTTTTTTCCGGATTTTTTTTCCAGATTTTTTTTTTTGGATTTTTCCGGATTTTTTTTTCCGTTTTTTTTTCCAGATTTTTTTTTCCGTTTTTTTTTTTTTCGGGTTTTTTTTCCGGATTTTTTTTCCGGATTTGTTTTTCTGGATTTTTCCAGATTTTTTTTCCGGATTTTTTTTCCGGGTTTTTTTTTCCGGATTTTTTTTCCAGATTTATTTTTTTGGATTTTTCCGGATTTTTTTTTCCGTTTTTTTTTCCGGATTTTTTTTTCCGTTTTTTTTTTTTCGGGTTTTTTTTCCGGATTTTTTTTCCGGATTTTTTTTTCTGGATTTTTCCAGATTTTTTTTCCGGATTTTTTTAAGCGGATTTCGCCGGATTTTTTTTCCAGATTTTTTTTCCAGATTTTTTTTCTGGATTTTTTTTTTCCGGATTTTTCCGGATTTTTTTTTCTGCATTTTTTTTCTGGATTTTTTTTTCGGACTTTTCCAGATTTTTTTTTCCGGATTTTTTTTCCGGGTTTTTTTTTCCTTATTTTTTTCCAGATTTTTTTTTTTGGATTTTTCCGGATTTTTTTTTCCGTTTTTTTTTCCGGATTTTTTTTTCCGTTTTTTTTTTTTTCGGGTTTTTTTTCCGGATTTTTTTTCCGGATTTTTTTTTCTGGATTTTTCCAGATTTTTTTTCCGGATTTTTTTTCCGGGTTTTTTTTTCCGGATTTTTTTTTCTGGATTTTTCCTGATTTTTTTTTCCGGATTTTTTTTCCGGATTTTTTTTCCGGATTTTTTTTCCGGATTTTTTTTCCGGATTTTTTTTTCTGGATTTTTCCGGTTTTTTTTCCGGATTTTTTTTTCCGTTTTTTTTTTTTTCGGGTTTTTTTTCCGGATTTTTTTTCCGGATTTTTTTTTCTGGATTTTTCCAGATTTTTTTTCCGGATTTTTTTTCCGGGTTTTTTTTTCCGGATTTTTTTTCCAGATTTTTTTTTTTGGATTTTTCCGGATTTTTTTTTCCGTTTTTTTTTCCGGATTTTTTTTTCCGTTTTTTTTTTTTTGGGGTTTTTTTTCCGGATTTTTTTTCCGGATTTTTTTTTCTGGATTTTTCCAGATTTTTTTTCCGGATTTTTTTAAGTGGATTTCGCCGGATTTTTTTTCCAGATTTTTTTTCCAGATTTTTTTTCTGGATTTTTTTTTTCCGGATTTTTCCGGATTTTTTTTTCTGCATTTTTTTTCTGGATTTTTTTTTCGGACTTTTCCAGATTTTTTTTTCCGGATTTTTTTTCCGGGTTTTTTTTTCCAGATTTTTTTTTTTGGATTTTTCCGGATTTTTTTTTCCGTTTTTTTTTCCGGATTTTTTTTTCCGTTTTTTTTTTTTTCGGGTTTTTTTTCCGGATTTTTTTTCCGGATTTTTTTTTCTGGATTTTTCCAGATTTTTTTTCCGGATTTTTTTTCCGGGTTTTTTTTTCCGGATTTTTTTTCCAGATTTATTTTTTTGGATTTTTCCGGATTTTTTTTTCCGTTTTTTTTTTTTTCGGGTTTTTTTTCCGGATTTTTTTTCCGGATTTTTTTTTCTGGATTTTTCCAGATTTTTTTTCCGGATTTTTTTTAGCGGATTTCGCCGGATTTTTTTTCCAGATTTTTTTTCCGGATTTTTTTTCTGGATTTTTTTTTTCCGGATTTTTCCGGATTTTTTTTCCTGCATTTTTTTTCCAGATTTTTTTTCCGTTTTTTTTTCCGGGTTTTTTTTCCGGATTTTTTTTCCGGATTTTTTTTAGCGGATTTCGCCGGATTTTTTTTCCAGATTTTTTTTCCGGATTTTTTTTCTGGATTTTTTTTTCCGGATTTTTCCGGATTTTTTTTCCTGCATTTTTTTTCCAGATTTTTTTTCCGTTTTTTTTTTCCGGGTTTTTTTTCCGGATTTTTTTTCCGGATTTTTTTTTCTGGATTTTTCTGGATTTTTTTTCCGGATTTTTTTTAGCGGATTTCGCCGGATTTTTTTTCCAGATTTTTTTTCCGGATTTTTTTTCTGGATTTTTTTTTTCCGGATTTTTTTTTTTGGATTTTTCCGGATTTTTTTTTCTGTTTTTTTTTCCGGATTTTTTTTCCGGATTTTTTTTTCTGGATTTTTCCAGATTTTTTTTCCGGATTTTTTTTCCGGGTTTTTTTTTCCGGATTTTTTTTTCTGGATTTTTCCTGATTTTTTTTTCCGGATTTTTTTTCCGGATTTTTTTTCCGGATTTTTTTTCCGGATTTTTTTTCCGGATTTTTTTTTCTGGATTTTTCCGGTTTTTTTTCCGGATTTTTTTTTCCGTTTTTTTTTTTTTCGGGTTTTTTTTCCGGATTTTTTTTCCGGATTTTTTTTTCTGGATTTTTCCAGATTTTTTTTCCGGATTTTTTTTCCGGGTTTTTTTTTCCGGATTTTTTTTCCAGATTTTTTTTTTTGGATTTTTCCGGATTTTTTTTTCCGTTTTTTTTTCCGGATTTTTTTTTCCGTTTTTTTTTTTTTGGGGTTTTTTTTCCGGATTTTTTTTCCGGATTTTTTTTTCTGGATTTTTCCAGATTTTTTTTCCGGATTTTTTTAAGTGGATTTCGCCGGATTTTTTTTCCAGATTTTTTTTCCAGATTTTTTTTCTGGATTTTTTTTTTCCGGATTTTTCCGGATTTTTTTTTCTGCATTTTTTTTCTGGATTTTTTTTTCGGACTTTTCCAGATTTTTTTTTCCGGATTTTTTTTCCGGGTTTTTTTTTCCAGATTTTTTTTTTTGGATTTTTCCGGATTTTTTTTTCCGTTTTTTTTTCCGGATTTTTTTTTCCGTTTTTTTTTTTTTCGGGTTTTTTTTCCGGATTTTTTTTCCGGATTTTTTTTTCTGGATTTTTCCAGATTTTTTTTCCGGATTTTTTTTCCGGGTTTTTTTTTCCGGATTTTTTTTCCAGATTTATTTTTTTGGATTTTTCCGGATTTTTTTTTCCGTTTTTTTTTTTTTCGGGTTTTTTTTCCGGATTTTTTTTCCGGATTTTTTTTTCTGGATTTTTCCAGATTTTTTTTCCGGATTTTTTTTAGCGGATTTCGCCGGATTTTTTTTCCAGATTTTTTTTCCGGATTTTTTTTCTGGATTTTTTTTTTCCGGATTTTTCCGGATTTTTTTTCCTGCATTTTTTTTCCAGATTTTTTTTCCGTTTTTTTTTCCGGGTTTTTTTTCCGGATTTTTTTTCCGGATTTTTTTTAGCGGATTTCGCCGGATTTTTTTTCCAGATTTTTTTTCCGGATTTTTTTTCTGGATTTTTTTTTCCGGATTTTTCCGGATTTTTTTTCCTGCATTTTTTTTCCAGATTTTTTTTCCGTTTTTTTTTTCCGGGTTTTTTTTCCGGATTTTTTTTCCGGATTTTTTTTTCTGGATTTTTCTGGATTTTTTTTCCGGATTTTTTTTAGCGGATTTCGCCGGATTTTTTTTCCAGATTTTTTTTCCGGATTTTTTTTCTGGATTTTTTTTTTCCGGATTTTTTTTTTTGGATTTTTCCGGATTTTTTTTTCTGTTTTTTTTTCCGGATTTTTTTTCCGGATTTTTTTTTCTGGATTTTTCCAGATTTTTTTTCCGGATTTTTTTTCCGGATTTTTTTTCCAGATTTTTTTTTTTGGATTTTTCCGGATTTTTTTTTCCGTTTTTTTTTCCGGATTTTTTTTTCCGTTTTTTTTTTTTTCGGGTTTTTTTTCCGGATTTTTTTTCCGGATTTTTTTTTCTGGATTTTTCCGGATTTTTTTTTCCGTTTTTTTTTCCGGATTTTTTTAAGCGGATTTCGCCGGATTTTTTTTCCAGATTTTTTTTCCAGATTTTTTTTCTGGATTTTTTTTTTCCGGATTTTTCCGGATTTTTTTTTCTGCATTTTTTTTCTGGATTTTTTTTTCGGACTTTTCCAGATTTTTTTTTCCGGATTTTTTTTCCGGGTTTTTTTTTCCGGATTTTTTTTCCAGATTTTTTTTTTTGGATTTTTCCGGATTTTTTTTTCCTTTTTTTTTTCCGGATTTTTTTTTCCGTTTTTTTTTTTTTCGGGTTTTTTTTCCGGATTTTTTTTCCGGATTTTTTTTTCTGGATTTTTCCTGATTTTTTTTTCCGGATTTTTTTTCCGGATTTTTTTTCCGGATTTTTTTTCCGGATTTTTTTTTCTGGATTTTTCCTGATTTTTTTTTCCGGATTTTTTTTCCGGATTTTTTTTCCGGATTTTTTTTCCGGATTTTTTTTCCGGATTTTTTTTTCTGGATTTTTCCGTTTTTTTTTCCGGATTTTTTTTTCCGTTTTTTTTTTTTTCGGGTTTTTTTTCTGGATTTTTTTTCCGGATTTTTTTTTCTGGATTTTTCCAGATTTTTTTTCCGGATTTTTTTTCCGGGTTTTTTTTTCCGGATTTTTTTCCAGATTTTTTTTTTTGGATTTTTCCGGATTTTTTTTCCGGATTTTTTTTTCTGCATTTTTTTTCTGGATTTTTTTTTCGGACTTTTCCAGATTTTTTTTTCCGGATTTTTTTTCCGGGTTTTTTTTTCTGGATTTTTCCGTTTTTTTTTCCGGATTTTTTTTTCCGTTTTTTTTTTTTCCGGGTTTTTTTTTCCGGATTTTTTTCCAGATTTTTTTTTTGGATTTTTCCGGATTTTTTTTTCCGTTTTTTTTTCCGGATTTTTTTTTCCGTTTTTTTTTTTTTCGGGTTTTTTTTCCGGATTTTTTTTCCGGATTTTTTTTTCTGGATTTTTCCTGATTTTTTTTTCCGGATTTTTTTTCCGGATTTTTTTTCCGGATTTTTTTTCCGGATTTTTTTTTCTGGATTTTTCCTGATTTTTTTTTCCGGATTTTTTTTCCGGATTTTTTTTCCGGATTTTTTTTCCGGATTTTTTTTCCGGATTTTTTTTTCTGGATTTTTCCGTTTTTTTTTCCGGATTTTTTTTTCCGTTTTTTTTTTTTTCGGGTTTTTTTTCCGGATTTTTTTTCCGGATTTTTTTTTCTGGATTTTTCCAGATTTTTTTTCCGGATTTTTTTTCCGGGTTTTTTTTTCCGGATTTTTTTCCAGATTTTTTTTTTTGGATTTTTCCGGATTTTTTTTCCGGATTTTTTTTTCTGCATTTTTTTTCTGGATTTTTTTTTCGGACTTTTCCAGATTTTTTTTTCCGGATTTTTTTTCCGGGTTTTTTTTTCTGGATTTTTCCGTTTTTTTTTCCGGATTTTTTTTTCCGTTTTTTTTTTTTCCGGGTTTTTTTTTCCGGATTTTTTTCCAGATTTTTTTTTTGGATTTTTCCGGATTTTTTTTTCCGTTTTTTTTTCCGGATTTTTTTTTCCGTTTTTTTTTTTTCGGGTTTTTTTTCCGGATTTTTTTTCCGGATTTTTTTTTCTGGATTTTTCCAGATTTTTTTTCCAGATTTTTTTTCCGGGTTTTTTTTCCGGATTTTTTTTCCAGATTTTTTTTTTTGGATTTTTCCGGATTTTTTTTTCCGTTTTTTTTTCCGGATTTTTTTTTCCGTTTTTTTTTTTTTCGGGTTTTTTTTCCGGATTTTTTTTCCGGATTTTTTTTTCTGGATTTTTCCAGATTTTTTTTCCGGATTTTTTTTAGCGGATTTCGCCGGATTTTTTTTCCAGATTTTTTTTTCCGGATTTTTTTTTTCCGGATTTTTCCGGATTTTTTTTTCTGCATTTTTTTTCTGGATTTTTTTTTCGGACTTTTCCAGATTTTTTTTTCCGGATTTTTTTTAGCGGATTTCGCCGGATTTTTTTTCCAGATTTTTTTTCCGGATTTTTTTTCTGGATTTTTTTTTCCGGATTTTTCCGGATTTTTTTTCCAGATTTTTTTTCCGTTTTTTTTTTCCGGGTTTTTTTTCCGGATTTTTTTTCCGGATTTTTTTTAGCGGATTTCGCCGGATTTTTTTTCCAGATTTTTTTTCCGGATTTTTTTTCTGGATTTTTTTTTTCCGGATTTTTTTCCTGCATTTTTTTTCCAGATTTTTTTTCCGTTTTTTTTTTCCGGGTTTTTTTTCCGGATTTTTTTTCCGGATTTTTTTTTCTGGATTTTTCTGGATTTTTTTTCCGGATTTTTTTTAGCGGATTTCGCCGGATTTTTTTTCCAGATTTTTTTTCCGGATTTTTTTTCTGGATTTTTTTTTTCCGGATTTTTTTTTTTGGATTTTTCCGGATTTTTTTTTCCGTTTTTTTTTCCGGATTTTTTTTCCGGATTTTTTTTTCTGGATTTTTCCGGTTTTTTTTCCGGATTTTTTTTTCCGTTTTTTTTTTTTTCGGGTTTTTTTTCCGGATTTTTTTTCCGGATTTTTTTTTCTGGATTTTTCCAGATTTTTTTTCCGGATTTTTTTTCCGGGTTTTTTTTTCCGGATTTTTTTTCCAGATTTTTTTTTTTGGATTTTTCCGGATTTTTTTTTCCGTTTTTTTTTCCGGATTTTTTTTTCCGTTTTTTTTTTTTTGGGGTTTTTTTTCCGGATTTTTTTTCCGGATTTTTTTTTCTGGATTTTTCCAGATTTTTTTTCCGGATTTTTTTAAGCGGATTTCGCCGGATTTTTTTTCCAGATTTTTTTTCCAGATTTTTTTTCTGGATTTTTTTTTTCTGGATTTTTCCGGATTTTTTTTTCTGCATTTTTTTTCTGGATTTTTTTTTCGGACTTTTCCAGATTTTTTTTTCCGGATTTTTTTTCCGGGTTTTTTTTTCCGGATTTTTTTTTCTGGATTTTTCCGGTTTTTTTACCGGATTTTTTTTTCCGTTTTTTTTTTTTCGGGTTTTTTTTCCGGATTTTTTTTCCGGATTTTTTTTTCTGGATTTTTCCAGATTTTTTTCCAGATTTTTTTTCCGGGTTTTTTTTTCCGGATTTTTTTTCCAGATTTTTTTTTTTGGATTTTTCCGGATTTTTTTTTCCGTTTTTTTTTCCGGATTTTTTTTTCCGTTTTTTTTTTTTTCGGGTTTTTTTTCCGGATTTTTTTTCCGGATTTTTTTTTCTGGATTTTTCCGGATTTTTTTTTCCGTTTTTTTTTCCGGATTTTTTTAAGCGGATTTCGCCGGATTTTTTTTCCAGATTTTTTTTCCAGATTTTTTTTCTGGATTTTTTTTTTCCGGATTTTTCCGGATTTTTTTTTCTGCATTTTTTTTCTGGATTTTTTTTTCGGACTTTTCCAGATTTTTTTTTCCGGATTTTTTTTCCGGGTTTTTTTTTCCGGATTTTTTTTCCAGATTTTTTTTTTTGGATTTTTCCGGATTTTTTTTTCCGTTTTTTTTTCCGGATTTTTTTTTCCGTTTTTTTTTTTTTCGGGTTTTTTTTCCGGATTTTTTTTCCGGATTTTTTTTTCTGGATATTTCCAGATTTTTTTTCCGGATTTTTTTTCCGGGTTTTTTTTTCCGGATTTTTTTTCTGGGTTTTTTTACCGGATTTTTTTTCCGGATTTTTTTTTCTGGATTTTTCCTGATTTTTTTTCCGGATTTTTTTTCCGGATTTTTTTTCCGGATTTTTTTTTCTGGATTTTTCCGTTTTTTTTTCCGGATTTTTTTTTCCGTTTTTTTTTTTTTTCGGGTTTTTTTTCCGGATTTTTTTTCCGGATTTTTTTTTCTGGATTTTTCCAGATTTTTTTTCCGGATTTTTTTTCCGTTTTTTTTTTTTTCGGGTTTTTTTTCCGGATTTTTTTTCCGGATTTTTTTTTCTGGATTTTTCCAGATTTTTTTTCCGGATTTTTTTTCCGGGTTTTTTTTTCCGGATTTTTTTCCAGATTTTTTTTCCGGATTTTTTTTTCTGGATTTTTCCAGATTTTTTTTCCGGATTTTTTTTCCGGGTTTTTTTTTCCGGATTTTTTTCCAGATTTTTTTTTTTGGATTTTTCCGGATTTTTTTTTCCGTTTTTTTTTTTTTCGGGTTTTTTTTCCGGATTTTTTTTCCGGATTTTTTTTTCTGGATTTTTCCAGATTTTTTTTTTTTTTTTTTTTTTTTTAATTCTTTATTTTTGTGTGCACATGGTTAACATAGTTGTAAACTTAGCCACAACAGCTCACGCTCACATTTTCAGTAGACATTTAAAACATGGCTATTAGGACAATGCACATTTTTATAAAATATGATGAATACTTTTCAGCATTAATTACAGTGGTATTTTTCTTATGTTTGTTAGTCGCTAGCTAGAAATATATAAAACAATTATATCTCAGCTGGTCATGCTTAGTTGAGTGGTAATTACAAAAGTATACGATTGGTAAATTATAGGCTATGTAGCTTAGGGTTAATAGTTATGTGCTGTATTAACACGTTTAAATTGCTGTGGACTAAACAGACATAAACCAAACAGATCTAAACTAAGCATGTGTGGTATACTTATTGGTTCTGGGTATGATACTAGACAAGATAAGTATTGCTGTGACATAAAATTTGCTATGAAGGCAGGCTAATACATTAAGATGGAACATGACAAGCTGGTTAGTGCTAAATAAGTCGCTTTATCAGATTTTCACCCTATTATATCGGGGCTGTCCAAGCCGCCCCAGTGGGGGGGGCGGGAGAGGAGAGCGCCAGCATGTTGGTCCCGAGCTCTCACCGGCAAAGAAGGAGTCCCACCGCCGTCCGACACCCGCTCCGCTGCTTCTGTGTAGGTTCGAGGATCTGTCTGAGCGGGTGTCAGAGCGCAGCCCTTCCCCTCCATGCTGTGGGTGTCGTGCTAAAGTCTCTCAGGTTGTAGCTGTAAGTTGGTGTGCATGCCCCTCATGTTGATCTGGAGGCTGATGACAGGTACTGCAGGGAGATTTGAAGTCGGTTGTACAGGCTTGCCGGTTCTTGGGACGTCTCGGTGCAGGCCTGCTGGGAGGTGGGTAGAAGGTCAGTAGAAGGTCGGCTGGTGTGCCAGCAGTTCTCGCTTGGCTGCTGGTGTTTCAGACGGGATCGTTTGGCGTGCATTGTTGTGCTTTCCCCTCAGTGCAGCTGCCGTAAAGGTTGGTTGTTTCGGCTGTGGGGGTATGCGAGTGGTATCCCGCATTCTTGTGGCTTGTTCGGAATGTGGGAGCCGCGGTGACCGCCGTGAGTGTGGGGAGAGAGCCAGCCTCTCCCTCGTTCTCCGCACACGTGGCGCCCGCCATCTTAGACGTTGCTGTCGTGCCCTCGGCCCCTTCAGAGGCAGCCCGACCAGAGCTGCAGGGTGAGGACCGGGATGACCCCCACCGGTCCAAAGGGGGGGGAACAGGGCCAGGTCCACTCTGTTTGGCGCCGTTGGCTGGGAGCTTTGTTGCAGGATAGTAGGGGCAGCGGCCGCCTGCCCCACTCACCGCCGGAGAAGGCCTCTGTTAAGGCCATGGAAAGTTCTCCTCCAGGGGACTGGAGCCCGATAGGCCAGCCTCTCCCTGGATCCAGTGTTCCCTCTGCTTTGGGCACCTGTGCTGTCGGTCTATTTTCAAGTGTACAGGCTTGTTATTTGGCAGCATTTTGCTTTTTTTAGTGGAGTGTTGCAGGAGCTTCTCATGCTTGCGACCATCCAGCTCGGCGGTCCGGCCCCGCCCCCTTTCCAGATTTTTTTAAGCGGATTTCGCCGGATTTTTTTTCCAGATTTTTTTTCCAGATTTTTTTTCTGGATTTTTTTTTTCCGGATTTTTCCGGATTTTTTTTTCTGCATTTTTTTTCTGGATTTTTTTTCGGACTTTTCCAGATTTTTTTTTCCGGATTTTTTTTCCGGGTTTTTTTTTCCGGATTTTTTTTTCCAGATTTTTTTTTTTTTTGATTTTTCCGGATTTTTTTTTCCGTTTTTTTTCCGGGTTTTTTTTTCCGGATTTTTTTTCCGGATTTTTTTTTCTGGATTTTTCCAGATTTTTTTTCCGGATTTTTTTTCCGGGTTTTTTTTTCCGGATTTTTTTTCCAGATTTTTTTTTTGGATTTTTCCGGATTTTTTTTTCCGTTTTTTTTTCCGGATTTTTCCAGATTTTTTTTCCGGATTTTTTTTAGCGGATTTGGCCGGATTTTTTTTCCAGATTTTTTTTCCGGATTTTTTTTCTGGATTTTTTTTTTCCGGATTTTTCCGGATTTTTTTTTCTGCATTTTTTTTCTGGATTTGTTTTTCGGACTTTTCCGGATTTTTTTTTCCGGATTTTTTTTCCGGATTTTATTTCTGGGTTTTTTTTCCGGATTTTTTTTCCGGATTTTTTTTTCTGGATTTTTCCGGATTTTTTTTTTCCGGATTTTCTTTCCGGATTTTTTTTCCGGATTTTTTTTCCTGATTTTTTTTTCTGTTTTTTTCCAGATTTTTTTTCCGGATTTTATTTAGCGGATTTCGCCGGATTTTTTTTCCAGATTTTTTTTCCGGATTTTTTTTCTGGATTTTTTTTTTCCGGATATTTCCGGATTTTTTTTTCTGCATTTTTTTTCCGGATTTTTTTTCCGTTTTTTTTTTCTGGATTTTTTTTTTTCGGATATTTCCGGATTTTTTTTTCTGCATTTTTTTTCCGGATTTTTTTTCCGGATTTTTTTTTCTGGATTTTTCCAGATTTTTTTTCCGGATTTTTTTTCCGGGTTTTTTTTTCCGGATTTTTTTCCAGATTTTTTTTTTTGGATTTTTCCGGATTTTTTTTTCCGTTTTTTTTTCCGGATTTTTTTTTCCGTTTTTTTTTTTCGGGTTTTTTTTCCGGATTTTTTTTCCGGATTTTTTTTTCTGGATTTTTCCAGATTTTTTTTCCAGATTTTCTTTCCGGGTTTTTTTTTCCGGATTTTTTTTCCAGATTTTTTTTTTTGGATTTTTCCGGATTTTTTTTTCCGTTTTTTTTTCCGGATTTTTTTTTCCGTTTTTTTTTTTTTCGGGTTTTTTTTCCGGATTTTTTTTCCGGATTTTTTTTTTTGGATTTTTCCAGATTTTTTTTCCGGATTTTTTTAAGCGGATTTCGCCGGATTTTTTTTCCAGATTTTTTTTCCAGATTTTTTTTCCAGATTTTTTTTTTCCGGATTTTTCCGGATTTTTTTTTCTGCATTTTTTTTCTGGATTTTTTTTCGGACTTTTCCAGATTTTTTTTTCCGGATTTTTTTTCCGGGTTTTTTTTTCCGGATTTTTTTTCCAGATTTTTTTTTTTGATTTTTCCGGATTTTTTTTTCCGTTTTTTTTTCCGGATTTTTTTTTCCGTTTTTTTTTTTTTCGGGTTTTTTTCCGGATTTTTTTTCCGGATTTTTTTTCCTGGATTTTTCCAGATTTTTTTTCCGGATTTTTTTTCCGGGTTTTTTTTTCCGGATTTTTTTCCAGATTTTTTTTTTTGGATTTTTCCGGATTTTTTTTCCGGATTTTTTTTTCTGCATTTTATTTCTGGATTTTTTTTTCGGACTTTTCCAGATTTTTTTTTCCGGATTTTTTTTCCGGGTTTTTTTTTCCGGATTTTTTTTCCAGATTTTTTTTTTGGATTTTTCCGGATTTTTTTTTCCGTTTTTTTTTCCGGATTTTTTTTTCCGTTTTTTTTTTTTTCGGGTTTTTTTTCCGGATTTTTTTTCCAGATTTTTTTTCCGGATTTTTTTTCTGGATTTTTTTTTCCGGATTTTTTTTCCTGCATTTTTTTTCCAGATTTTTTTTCCGTTTTTTTTTTCCGGGTTTTTTTTCCGGATTTTTTTTAGCGGATTTCGCCGGATTTTTTTTCCAGATTTTTTTTCCGGATTTTTTTTCTGGATTTTTTTTTTCCGGATTTTTCCGGATTTTTTTCCTGCATTTTTTTTCCAGATTTTTTTTCCGTTTTTTTTTTCCGTTTTTTTTTTTTTCGGGTTTTTTTTCCGGATTTTTTTTCCGGATTTTTTTTTCTGGATTTTTCCAGATTTTTTTTCCGGATTTTTTTTCCGGGTTTTTTTTTCCGGATTTTTTTTCCAGATTTTTTTTTTTGGATTTTTCCGGATTTTTTTTTCCGTTTTTTTTTCCGGATTTTTTTTTCCGTTTTTTTTTTTTTGGGGGTTTTTTTCCGGATTTTTTTTCCGGATTTTTTTTTCTGGATTTTTCCAGATTTTTTTTCCGGATTTTTTTAAGCGGATTTCGCCGGATTTTTTTTCCAGATTTTTTTTCCAGATTTTTTTTCTGGATTTTTTTTTTCCGGATTTTTCCGGATTTTTTTTTCTGCATTTTTTTTCTGGATTTTTTTTTCGGACTTTTCCAGATTTTTTTTTCCGGATTTTTTTTCCGGGTTTTTTTTTCCGGATTTTTTTTCCAGATTTTTTTTTTTGGATTTTTCCGGATTTTTTTTTCCGTTTTTTTTTTTTCGGGTTTTTTTTCCGGATTTTTTTTCCGGATTTTTTTTTCTGGATTTTTTTTCCAGATTTTTTTTTTTGGATTTTTCCGGATTTTTTTTTCCGTTTTTTTTTCCGGATTTTTTTTTCCGTTTTTTTTTTTTTCGGGTTTTTTTTCCGGATTTTTTTTCCGGATTTTTTTTTCTGGATTTTTCCGGATTTTTTTTTCCGTTTTTTTTTCCGGATTTTTTTAAGCGGATTTCGCCGGATTTTTTTTCCAGATTTTTTTTCCAGATTTTTTTTCTGGATTTTTTTTTTCCGGATTTTTCCGGATTTTTTTTTCTGCATTTTTTTTCTGGATTTTTTTTTCGGACTTTTCCAGATTTTTTTTTCCGGATTTTTTTTCCGGGTTTTTTTTTCCGGATTTTTTTTCCAGATTTTTTTTTTTGGATTTTTCCGGATTTTTTTTTCCGTTTTTTTTTCCGGATTTTTTTTTCCGTTTTTTTTTTTTTCGGGTTTTTTTTCCGGATTTTTTTTCCGGATTTTTTTTTCTGGATATTTCCAGATTTTTTTTCCGGATTTTTTTTCCGGGTTTTTTTTTCCGGATTTTTTTTCTGGGTTTTTTTACCGGATTTTTTTTCCGGATTTTTTTTTCTGGATTTTTCCTGATTTTTTTTCCGGATTTTTTTTCCGGATTTTTTTTCCGGATTTTTTTTCCGGATTTTTTTTCCGGATTTTTTTTTCTGGATTTTTCCGTTTTTTTTTCCGGATTTTTTTTTCCGTTTTTTTTTTTTTCGGGTTTTTTTTCCGGATTTTTTTTCCGGATTTTTTTTTCTGGATTTTTCCAGATTTTTTTTCCGGATTTTTTTTCCGGGTTTTTTTTTCCGGATTTTTTTCCAGATTTTTTTTTTTGGATTTTTCCGGATTTTTTTTCCGGATTTTTTTTTCTGCATTTTTTTTCTGGATTTTTTTTTCGGACTTTTCCAGATTTTTTTTTCCGGATTTTTTTTCCGGGTTTTTTTTTCTGGATTTTTCCGTTTTTTTTTCCGGATTTTTTTTTCCGTTTTTTTTTTTTTCGGGTTTTTTTTCCGGATTTTTTTTCCGGATTTTTTTTTCTGGATTTTTCCAGATTTTTTTTCCGGATTTTTTTTCCGGGTTTTTTTTTCCGGATTTTTTTTCCAGATTTTTTTTTTTGGATTTTTCCGGATTTTTTTTTCCGTTTTTTTTTCCGGATTTTTTTTTCCGTTTTTTTTTTTTTCGGGTTTTTTTTCCGGATTTTTTTTCCGGATTTTTTTTTCTGGATTTTTCCAGATTTTTTTTCCGGATTTTTTTTCCGGGTTTTTTTTTCCGGATTTTTTTTCTGGGTTTTTTTACCGGATTTTTTTTCCGGATTTTTTTTTCTGGATTTTTCCTGATTTTTTTTTCCGGATTTTTTTTCCGGATTTTTTTTCCGGATTTTTTTTCCGGATTTTTTTTCCGGATTTTTTTTTCTGGATTTTTCCGTTTTTTTTTCCGGATTTTTTTTTCCGTTTTTTTTTTTTTCGGGTTTTTTGTCCGGATTTTTTTTCCGGATTTTTTTTTCTGGATTTTTCCAGATTTTTTTTCCGGATTTTTTTTCCGGGTTTTTTTTTCCGGATTTTTTTCCAGATTTTTTTTCCGGATTTTTTTTTCTGGATTTTTCCAGATTTTTTTTCCGGATTTTTTTTCCGGGTTTTTTTTTCCGGATTTTTTTCCAGATTTTTTTTTTTGGATTTTTCCGGATTTTTTTTTCCGTTTTTTTTTTTTTCGGGTTTTTTTTCCGGATTTTTTTTCCGGATTTTTTTTTCTGGATTTTTCCAGATTTTTTTAAGCGGATTTCGCCGGATTTTTTTTCCAGATTTTTTTTCCAGATTTTTTTTCTGGATTTTTTTTTTCCGGATTTTTCCGGATTTTTTTTTCTGCATTTTTTTTCTGGATTTTTTTTCGGACTTTTCCAGATTTTTTTTTCCGGATTTTTTTTCCGGGTTTTTTTTTCCGGATTTTTTTTCCAGATTTTTTTTTTTTGATTTTTCCGGATTTTTTTTTCCGTTTTTTTTACGGATTTTTTTTTCCGTTTTTTTTTTTTTCGGGTTTTTTTTTCCGGATTTTTTTTCCGGATTTTTTTTTCTGGATTTTTCCAGATTTTTTTTCCGGATTTTTTTTCCGGGTTTTTTTTTCCGGATTTTTTTTCCAGATTTTTTTTTTGGATTTTTCCGGATTTTTTTTTCCGTTTTTTTTTCCGGATTTTTCCAGATTTTTTTTCCGGATTTTTTTTAGCGGATTTGGCCGGATTTTTTTTCCAGATTTTTTTTCCTGATTTTTTTTTCTGGTTTTTTCCAGATTTTTTTTCCGGATTTTATTTAGCGGATTTCGCCGGATTTTTTTTCCAGATTTTTTTTCCGGATTTTTTTTCTGGATTTTTTTTTTCCGGATATTTCCGGATTTTTTTTTCTGCATTTTTTTTCCGGATTTTTTTTCCGTTTTTTTTTTCTGGATTTTTTTTTTTCGGATATTTCCGGATTTTTTTTTCTGCATTTTTTTTCCGGATTTTTTTTCCGGATTTTTTTTTCTGGATTTTTCCAGATTTTTTTTCCGGATTTTTTTTCCGGGTTTTTTTTTCCGGATTTTTTTCCAGATTTTTTTTTTTGGATTTTTCCGGATTTTTTTTTCCGTTTTTTTTTCCGGATTTTTTTTTCCGTTTTTTTTTTTTCGGGTTTTTTTTCCGGATTTTTTTTCCGGATTTTTTTTTCTGGATTTTTCCAGATTTTTTTTCCAGATTTTCTTTCCGGGTTTTTTTTTCCGGATTTTTTTTCCAGATTTTTTTTTTTGGATTTTTCCGGATTTTTTTTTCCGTTTTTTTTTCCGGATTTTTTTTTTCCGTTTTTTTTTTTTTCGGGTTTTTTTTCCGGATTTTTTTTTCTGGATTTTTCCAGATTTTTTTTCCGGATTTTTTTAAGCGGATTTCGCCGGATTTTTTTTCCAGATTTTTTTTCCAGATTTTTTTTCCAGATTTTTTTTTCCGGATTTTTTTTCCGGGTTTTTTTTTCCGGATTTTTTTTCCAGATTTTTTTTTTTGATTTTTCCGGATTTTTTTTTCCGTTTTTTTTTCCGGATTTTTTTTTCCGTTTTTTTTTTTTTCGGGTTTTTTTCCGGATTTTTTTTCCGGATTTTTTTTCCTGGATTTTTCCAGATTTTTTTTCCGGATTTTTTTTCCGGGTTTTTTTTTCCGGATTTTTTTCCAGATTTTTTTTTTTGGATTTTTCCGGATTTTTTTTCCGGATTTTTTTTTCTGCATTTTATTTCTGGATTTTTTTTTCGGACTTTCCAGATTTTTTTTTCCGGATTTTTTTTCCGGGTTTTTTTTTCCGGATTTTTTTTCCAGATTTTTTTTTGGGATTTTTCCGGATTTTTTTTTTCCGTTTTTTTTTCCGGATTTTTTTTTCCGTTTTTTTTTTTTTCGGGTTTTTTTTCCGGATTTTTTTTCCAGATTTTTTTTCCGGATTTTTTTTCTGGATTTTTTTTTCCGGATTTTTTTTCCTGCATTTTTTTTCCAGATTTTTTTTCCGTTTTTTTTTTCCGGGTTTTTTTTCCGGATTTTTTTTAGCGGATTTCGCCGGATTTTTTTTCCAGATTTTTTTTCCGGATTTTTTTTCTGGATTTTTTTTTTCCGGATTTTTCCGGATTTTTTTCCTGCATTTTTTTTCCAGATTTTTTTTCCGTTTTTTTTTTCCGTTTTTTTTTTTTTCGGGTTTTTTTTCCGGATTTTTTTTTCTGGATTTTTCCAGATTTTTTTTCCGGATTTTTTTTCCGGGTTTTTTTTTCCGGATTTTTTTTCCAGATTTTTTTTTTTGGATTTTTCCGGATTTTTTTTTCCGTTTTTTTTTCCGGATTTTTTTTTCCGTTTTTTTTTTTTTGGGGTTTTTTTTCCGGATTTTTTTTCCGGATTTTTTTTTCTGGATTTTTCCAGATTTTTTTTCCGGATTTTTTTTAGCGGATTTCGCCGGATTTTTTTTCCAGATTTTTTTCCGGATTTTTTTTCTGGATTTTTTTTTTCCGGATTTTTCCGGATTTTTTTTCCTGCATTTTTTTTCCAGATTTTTTTTCCGTTTTTTTTTCCGGGTTTTTTTTCCGGATTTTTTTTCCGGATTTTTTTTAGCGGATTTCGCCGGATTTTTTTTCCAGATTTTTTTTCCAGATTTTTTTTCCGGATTTTTTTTCTGGATTTTTTTTTCCGGATTTTTCCGGATTTTTTTTCCTGCATTTTTTTTCCAGATTTTTTTTCCGTTTTTTTTTTCCGGGTTTTTTTTCCGGATTTTTTTTCCGGATTTTTTTTTCTGGATTTTTCTGGATTTTTTTTCCGGATTTTTTTTAGCGGATTTCGCCGGATTTTTTTTCCAGATTTTTTTTCCGGATTTTTTTCCGGGTTTTTTTTTCCGGATTTTTTTTAGCGGATTTCGCCGGATTTTTTTTCCAGATTTTTTTTCCGGATTTTTTTTCTGGATTTTTTTTTTCCGGATTTTTTTTTTTGGATTTTTCCGGATTTTTTTTTCCGTTTTTTTTTCCGGATTTTTTTTCCGGATTTTTTTTTCTGGATTTTTCCAGATTTTTTTTCCGGATTTTTTTTCCGGGTTTTTTTTTCCGGATTTTTTTCCAGATTTTTTTTTTTGGATTTTTCCGGATTTTTTTTTCCGTTTTTTTTTCCGGATTTTTTTTTCCGTTTTTTTTTTTTTCGGGTTTTTTTTCCGGATTTTTTTTCCGGATTTTTTTTTCTGGATTTTTCCGGTTTTTTTTCCGGATTTTTTTTTCCGTTTTTTTTTTTTTCGGGTTTTTTTTCCGGATTTTTTTTCCGGATTTTTTTTTCTGGATTTTTCCAGATTTTTTTTCCGGATTTTTTTAAGCGGATTTCGCCGGATTTTTTTTCCAGATTTTTTTTCCAGATTTTTTTTCTGGATTTTTTTTTTCCGGATTTTTCCGGATTTTTTTTTCTGCATTTTTTTTCTGGATTTTTTTTTCGGACTTTTCCAGATTTTTTTTTCCGGATTTTTTTTCCGGGTTTTTTTTTCCGGATTTTTTTTCCAGATTTTTTTTTTTGGATTTTTCCGGATTTTTTTTTCCGTTTTTTTTTCTGGATTTTTTTTTCCGTTTTTTTTTTTTTCGGGTTTTTTTTCCGGATTTTTTTTCCGGATTTTTTTTTCTGGATTTTTCCAGATTTTTTTTTCCGGATTTTTTTTCCGGGTTTTTTTTTCCGGATTTTTTTTCCAGATTTATTTTTTTGGATTTTTCCGGATTTTTTTTTCCGTTTTTTTTTCCGGATTTTTTTTTCCGTTTTTTTTTTTTTCGGGTTTTTTTTCCGGATTTTTTTTCCGGATTTTTTTTTCTGGATTTTTCCAGATTTTTTTTCCGGATTTTTTTTAGCGGATTTCGCCGGATTTTTTTTCCAGATTTTTTTTCCGGATTTTTTTTCTGGATTTTTTTTTTCCGGATTTTTCCGGATTTTTTTTCCTGCATTTTTTTTCCAGATTTTTTTTCCGTTTTTTTTTCCAGATTTTTTTTCCAGATTTTTTTTCTGGATTTTTTTTTTCCGGATTTTTCCGGATTTTTTTTTCTGCATTTTTTTTCTGGATTTTTTTTTCGGACTTTTCCAGATTTTTTTTTCCGGATTTTTTTTCCGGGTTTTTTTTTCCGGATTTTTTTTCCAGATTTTTTTTTTTGGATTTTTCCGGATTTTTTTTTCCGTTTTTTTTTCCGGATTTTTTTTTCCGTTTTTTTTTTTTCGGGTTTTTTTTCCGGATTTTTTTTCCGGATTTTTTTTTCTGGATATTTCCAGATTTTTTTTCCGGATTTTTTTTCCGGGTTTTTTTTTCCGGATTTTTTTTCTGGGTTTTTTTACCGGATTTTTTTTCCGGATTTTTTTTCCGGATTTTTTTTCCGGATTTTTTTTCCGTATTTTTTTTTCTGGATTTTTCCGTTTTTTTTTCCGGATTTTTTTTTCCGTTTTTTTTTTTTTCGGGTTTTTTTTCCGGATTTTTTTTCCGGATTTTTTTTTCTGGATTTTTCCAGATTTTTTTTCCGGATTTTTTTTCCGGGTTTTTTTTTCCGGATTTTTTTCCAGATTTTTTTTTTTGGATTTTTCCGGATTTTTTTTCGGATTTTTTTTTCTGCATTTTTTTTCTGGATTTTTTTTTCGGACTTTTCCAGATTTTTTTTTCCGGATTTTTTTTCCGGGTTTTTTTTTCCGGATTTTTTTTCCAGATTTTTTTTTTGGATTTTTCCGGATTTTTTTTTCCGTTTTTTTTTCCGGATTTTTTTTTCCGTTTTTTTTTTTTTCGGGTTTTTTTTCCGGATTTTTTTTCCGGATTTTTTTTTCTGGATTTTTCCAGATTTTTTTTCCGGATTTTTTTTCCGGGTTTTTTTTTCCGGATTTTTTTTCTGGGTTTTTTTACCGGATTTTTTTTCCGGATTTTTTTTTCTGGATTTTTCCTGATTTTTTTTTCCGGATTTTTTTTCCGGATTTTTTTTCCGGATTTTTTTCCGGATTTTTTTTCCGGATTTTTTTTTCTGGATTTTTCCGTTTTTTTTTCCGGATTTTTTTTTCCGTTTTTTTTTTTTTCGGGTTTTTTTTCCGGATTTTTTTTCCGGATTTTTTTTTCTGGATTTTTCCAGATTTTTTTTCCGGATTTTTTTTCCAGGTTTTTTTTTCCGGATTTTTTTCCAGATTTTTTTTTTGGGATTTTTCCGGATTTTTTTTCCGGATTTTTTTTTCTGCATTTTTTTTCTGGATTTTTTTTTCGGACTTTTCCAGATTTTTTTTTCCGGATTTTTTTTCCGGGTTTTTTTTTCCGGATTTTTTTTCCAGATTTTTTTTTTTGGATTTTTCCGGATTTTTTTTTCCGTTTTTTTTTCCGGATTTTTTTTTCCGTTTTTTTTTTTTTAGGGTTTTTTTTCCGGATTTTTTTTCCGGATTTTTTTTTCTGGATTTTTCCAGATTTTTTTTCCGGATTTTTTTTCCGGGTTTTTTTTTCCGCATTTTTTTTTCCAGATTTTTTTTTTTGGATTTTTCCGGATTTTTTTTTTCCGTTTTTTTTTCCGGACTTTTTTTTCCGTTTTTTTTTTTTTCGGGTTTTTTTTCCGGATTTTTTTTTCTGGATTTTTCCAGATTTTTTTTCCGGATTTTTTTTAGCGGATTTCGCCGGATTTTTTTTCCAGATTTTTTTTTCCGGATTTTTTTTCTGGATTTTTTTTTCCAGATTTTTCCGGATTTTTTTATCTGCATTTTTTTTCTGGATTTTTTTTTCGGACTTTTCCAGATTTTTTTTTCCGGATTTTTTTTCCGGATTTTTTTTCTGGGTTTTTTTACCGGATTTTTTTTCCGGATTTTTTTTTCTGGATTTTTCCTGATTTTTTTTTCCGGATTTTTTTTCCGGATTTTTTTTCCGGATTTTTTTTCCGGATTTTTTTTCCGGATTTTTTTTCCGGATTTTTTTTTCTGGATTTTTCCAGATTTTTTTTCCGGATTTTTTTTAGCGGATTTCGCCGGATTTTTTTTCCAGATTTTTTTTCCGGATTTTTTTTCTGGATTTTTTTTTTCCGGATTTTTCCGGATTTTTTTTCCTGCATTTTTTTTCCAGATTTTTTTTCCGTTTTTTTTCCGGGTTTTTTTTCCGGATTTTTTTTCCGGATTTTTTTTAGCGGATTTCATCGGATTTTTTTTCCAGATTTTTTTTCCGGATTTTTTTTCTGGATTTTTTTTTTCCGGATTTTTCCGGATTTTTTTTCCTGCATTTTTTTTCCAGATTTTTTTTCCGTTTTTTTTTTCCGGGTTTTTTTTCCGGATTTTTTTTCCGGATTTTTTTTTCTGGATTTTTCTGGATTTTTTTTCCGGATTTTTTTTAGCGGATTTCGCCGGATTTTTTTTCCAGATTTTTTTTCCAGATTTTTTTTCCGGATTTTTTTTCTGGATTTTTTTTTTCCGGATTTTTTTTTTTGGATTTTTCCGGATTTTTTTTTCCGTTTTTTTTTCCGGATTTTTTTTCCGGATTTTTTTTTCTGGATTTTTCCAGATTTTTTTTCCGGATTTTTTTTCCGGGTTTTTTTTTCCGGATTTTTTTTCCAGATTTTTTTTTTTGGATTTTTCCAGATTTTTTTTTCCGTTTTTTTTTCCGGATTTTTTTTCCGTTTTTTTTTTTTTCGGGTTTTTTTTCCGGATTTTTTTTCCGGATTTTTTTTCCGGATTTTTTTTCCGGATTTTTTTTCCGGATTTTTTTTCCGGATTTTTTTTTCTGGATTTTTCCAGATTTTTTTTCCGGATTTTTTTTAGCGGATTTTGCCGGATTTTTTTTCCAGATTTTTTTTCCGGATTTTTTTTCTGGATTTTTTTTTTCCGGATTTTTCCGGATTTTTTTTCCTGCATTTTTTTTCCAGATTTTTTTTCCGTTTTTTTTTTCCGGGTTTTTTTTCCGGATTTTTTTTCCGGATTTTTTTTAGCGGATTTCGCCGGATTTTTTTTCCAGATTTTTTTTCCGGATTTTTTTTCTGGATTTTTTTTTTCCGGATTTTTCCGGATTTTTTTTCCTGCATTTTTTTTCCAGATTTTTTTTCCGTTTTTTTTTTCCGGGTTTTTTTTCCGGATTTTTTTTCCGGATTTTTTTTTCTGGATTTTTCTGGATTTTTTTTCCGGATTTTTTTTAGCGGATTTCGCCGGATTTTTTTTCCAGATTTTTTTTCCAGATTTTTTTTCCAGATTTTTTTTTCCGTTTTTTTTTCCGGAGTTTTTTTCCGGATTTTTTTTTCTGGATTTTTCCAGATTTTTTTTCCGGATTTTTTTTCCGGGTTTTTTTTTCCGGATTTTTTTTCCAGATTTTTTTTTTTGGATTTTTCCAGATTTTTTTTTCCGTTTTTTTTTCCGGATTTTTTTTCCGTTTTTTTTTTTTTCGGGTTTTTTTTCCGGATTTTTTTTCCGGATTTTTTTTTCTGGATTTTTCCAGATTTTTTTCCGGATTTTTTTAAGCGGATTTCGCCGGATTTTTTTTCCAGATTTTTTTTCCAGATTTTTTTTCTGGATTTTTTTTTTCCGGATTTTTCCGGATTTTTTTTTCTGCATTTTTTTTCTGGATTTGTTTTTCGGACTTTTCCGGATTTTTTTTTCCGGATTTTTTTTCCGGATTTTTTTTCTGGGTTTTTTTTCCGGATTTTTTTTCCGGATTTTTTTTTCTGGATTTTTCCGGATTTTTTTTTTCCGGATTTTCTTTCCGGATTTTTTTTCCGGATTTTTTTTCCTGATTTTTTTTTCTGGTTTTTTCCAGATTTTTTTTCCGGATTTTATTTAGCGGATTTCGCCGGATTTTTTTTCCAGATTTTTTTTCCGGATTTTTTTTCTGGATTTTTTTTTTTCGGATATTTCCGGATTTTTTTTTCTGCATTTTTTTTCCGGATTTTTTTTCCGTTTTTTTTTTCTGGATTTTTTTTTTTCGGATATTTCCGGATTTTTTTTTCTGCATTTTTTTTCCGGATTTTTTTTCCGTTTTTTTTTTCTGGATTTTTTTTTTTCGGATATTTCCGGATTTTTTTTTCTGCATTTTTTTTCCGGATTTTTTTTCCAGATTTTTTTTTTTGGATTTTTCCGGATTTTTTTTTCCGTTTTTTTTTCCGGATTTTTTTTTCCGTTTTTTTTTTTTCGGGTTTTTTTTCCGGATTTTTTTTCCGGATTTTTTTTTCTGGATTTTTCCAGATTTTTTTTCCAGATTTTCTTTCCGGGTTTTTTTTTCCGGATTTTTTTTCCAGATTTTTTTTTTTGGATTTTTCCGGATTTTTTTTTCCGTTTTTTTTTCCGGATTTTTTTTTCCGTTTTTTTTTTTTTCGGGTTTTTTTTCCGGATTTTTTTTCCGGATTTTTTTTTCTGGATTTTTCCAGATTTTTTTTCCGGATTTTTTTAAGCGGATTTCGCCGGATTTTTTTTCCAGATTTTTTTTCCAGATTTTTTTTCCAGATTTTTTTTTTCCGGATTTTTCCGGATTTTTTTTTCTGCATTTTTTTTCTGGATTTTTTTTTCGGACTTTTCCAGATTTTTTTTCCGGATTTTTTTTCCGGGTTTTTTTTTCCGGATTTTTTTTCCAGATTTTTTTTTTTGATTTTTCCGGATTTTTTTTTCCGTTTTTTTTTCCGGATTTTTTTTTCCGTTTTTTTTTTTTCGGGTTTTTTTTCCGGATTTTTTTTCCGGATTTTTTTTTCTGGATTTTTCCAGATTTTTTTTCCGGATTTTTTTTCCGGGTTTTTTTTTCCGGATTTTTTTCCAGATTTTTTTTTTTGGATATTTCCGGATTTTTTTTTCTGCATTTTTTTTCTGGATTTTTTTTTCGGACTTTTCCAGATTTTTTTTTCCGGATTTTTTTTCCGGGTTTTTTTTTCCGGATTTTTTTTCCAGATTTTTTTTTTGGATTTTTCCGGATTTTTTTTTCCGTTTTTTTTTCCGGATTTTTTTTTCCGTTTTTTTTTTTTTCGGGTTTTTTTTCCGGATTTTTTTTCCGGATTTTTTTTTCTGGATTTTTCCAGATTTTTTTTCCGGATTTTTTTTAGCGGATTTCGCCGGATTTTTTTTCCAGATTTTTTTTTCCGGATTTTTTTTCTGGATTTTTTTTTCCGGATTTTTCCGGATTTTTTTTCCTGCATTTTTTTTCCAGATTTTTTTTCCGTTTTTTTTTTCCGGGTTTTTTTCCGGATTTTTTTTCCCGATTTTTTTTAGAGGATTTCGCCGGATTTTTTTTCCAGATTTTTTTTCCGGATTTTTTTTCTGGATTTTTTTTTTCCGGATTTTTCCGGATTTTTTTTCCTGCATTTTTTTCCAGATTTTTTTTCCGTTTTTTTTTTTTCCGGGTTTTTTTTCCGGATTTTTTTTCCGGATTTTTTTTTCTGGATTTTTCTGGATTTTTTTTCCGGATTTTTTTTAGCGGATTTCGCCGGATTTTTTTTCCAGATTTTTTTTCTGGATTTTTTTTTTCCGGATTTTTTTTTTTGGATTTTTCCGGATTTTTTTTTCCGTTTTTTTTTCCGGATTTTTTTTCCGGATTTTTTTTTCTGGATTTTTCCAGATTTTTTTTCCGGATTTTTTTTCCGGGTTTTTTTTTCCGGATTTTTTTCCAGATTTTTTTTTTTGGATTTTTCCGGATTTTTTTTTCCGTTTTTTTTTCCGGATTTTTTTTCCGTTTTTTTTTTTTCGGGTTTTTTTTCCGGATTTTTTTTCCGGATTTTTTTTTCTGGATTTTTCCAGATTTTTTTTCCGGATTTTTTTAAGCGGATTTCGCCGGATTTTTTTTTCCCTTTTTTTTTTCGGGTTTTTTTTCCGGATTTTTTTTCCAGATTTTTTTTTCTGGATTTTTCCAGATTTTTTTTCCGGATTTTTTTTCCGGGTTTTTTTTTCCGGATTTTTTTTCCAGATTTTTTTTTTGGGATTTTTCCGGATTTTTTTTTCCGTTTTTTTTTCCGGATTTTTTTTTCCGTTTTTTTTTTTTTTCGGGTTTTTTTTCCGGATTTTTTTTCCGGGTTTTTTTTTCCGGATTTTTTTTCCAGATTTTTTTTTTGGATTTTTCCGGATTTTTTTTTCCGTTTTTTTTTCCGGATTTTTTTTTCCCTTTTTTTTTTTTTCGGGTTTTTTTTCCGGATTTTTTTTCCGGATTTTTTTTTCTGGATTTTTCCAGATTTTTTTTCCGGATTTTTTTTCCGGGTTTTTTTTTCCGGATTTTTTTTCCAGATTTTTTTTTTTTTATTTTTCCGGATTTTTTTTTCCGTTTTTTTTTTCCGGATTTTTTTTTCCGTTTTTTTTTTTTTCGGGTTTTTTTTCCGGATTTTTTTTTCTGGATTTTTCCAGATTTTTTTTCCGGATTTTTTTTAGCGGATTTCGCCGGATTTTTTTTCCAGATTTTTTTTCCGGATTTTTTTTCTGGATTTTTTTTTTCCGGATTTTTTTTTCTGCATTTTTTTTCTGGATTTTTTTTCGGACTTTTCCAGATTTTTTTTTCCGGATTTTTTTTCCGGGTTTTTTTTTCCGGATTTTTTTTCCAGATTTTTTTTTTTGGATTTTTCCGGATTTTTTTTTCCGTTTTTTTTTTTTTCGGGTTTTTTTTCCGGATTTTTTTTCCGGATTTTTTTTTCTGGATTTTTCCAGATTTTTTTTCCGGATTTTTTTTCCGGGTTTTTTTTTCCGGATTTTTTTTCCAGATTTTTTTTTTTGGATTTTTCCGGATTTTTTTTTCCGTTTTTTTTTTCGGATTTTTTTTTCCGTTTTTTTTTTTCTGGATTTTTCCAGATTTTTTTTCCGGATTTTTTTTAGCGGATTTGGCTGGATTTTTTTTCCAGATTTTTTTTCCGGATTTTTTTTCTGGATTTTTTTTTTCCGGATTTTTCCGGATTTTTTTTTCTGCATTTTTTTTCTGGATTTGTTTTTCGGACTTTTCCGGATTTTTTTTTCCGGATTTTTTTTCCGGATTTTTTTTCTGGGTTTTTTTTCCGGATTTTTTTTCCGGATTTTTTTTTCTGGATTTTTCCGGATTTTTTTTTTCCGGATTTTCTTTCCGGATTTTTTTTCCGGATTTTTTTTCCTGATTTTTTTTTCTGGTTTTTTCCAGATTTTTTTTCCGGATTTTATTTAGCGGATTTCGCCGGATTTTTTTTCCAGATTTTTTTTCCGGATTTTTTTTCTGGATTTTTTTTTTCCGGATATTTCCGGATTTTTTTTCTGCATTTTTTTTCCGGATTTTTTTTCCGTTTTTTTTTTCTGGATTTTTTTTTTTCGGATATTTCCGGATTTTTTTTTCTGCATTTTTTTTCCGGATTTTTTTTCCGGATTTTTTTTTCTGGATTTTTCCAGATTTTTTTTCAGGATTTTTTTTTTCCGGATTTTTCCGGATTTTTTTTCCTGCATTTTTTTTCTGGATTTTTTTTTCGGACTTTTCCAGATTTTTTTTTCCGTTTTTTTTTTCCGGGTTTTTTTTTCCGGATTTTTTTCCAGATTTTTTTTTTGGATTTTTCCGGATTTTTTTTTCCGTTTTTTTTTCCGGATTTTTTTTTCCGTTTTTTTTTTTTTCGGGTTTTTTTTCCGGATTTTTTTTCCGGATTTTTTTTTCTGGATTTTTCCAGATTTTTTTTCCAGATTTTCTTTCCGGGTTTTTTTTTCCGGATTTTTTTTCCAGATTTTTTTTTTTGGATTTTTCCGGATTTTTTTTTCCGTTTTTTTTTCCGGATTTTTTTTTCCGTTTTTTTTTTTTTTGGGTTTTTTTTCCGGATTTTTTTTCCGGATTTTTTTTTCTGGATTTTTCCAGATTTTTTTTCCGGATTTTTTTAAGCGGATTTCGCCGGATTTTTTTTCCAGATTTTTTTTCCAGATTTTTTTTCTGGATTTTTTTTTTCCGGATTTTTCCGGATTTTTTTTTCAGCATTTTTTTTCTGGATTTTTTTTTCGGACTTTTCCAGATTTTTTTTTCCGGATTTTTTTTCCGGGTTTTTTTTTCCGGATTTTTTTTCCAGATTTTTTTTTTGGATTTTTCCGGATTTTTTTTTCCGTTTTTTTTTCCGGATTTTTTTTTCCCTTTTTTTTTTTTTCGGGTTTTTTTTCCGGATTTTTTTTCCGGATTTTTTTTTCATGATTTTTCCAGATTTTTTTTCCGGATTTTTTTTCCGGGTTTTTTTTTCCGGATTTTTTTTCCAGATTTTTTTTTTTTTATTTTTCCGGATTTTTTTTTCAGTTTTTTTTTCCGGATTTTTTTTTCCGTTTTTTTTTTTTTCGGGTTTTTTTTCCGGATTTTTTTTCCGGATTTTTTTTTCTGGATTTTTCCAGATTTTTTTTCCGGATTTTTTTTAGCGGATTTCGCCGGATTTTTTTTCCAGATTTTTTTTCCGGATTTTTTTTCTGGATTTTTTTTTTCCGGATTTTTCCGGATTTTTTTTCCTGCATTTTTTTTCCAGATTTTTTTTCCGTTTTTTTTTCCGGGTTTTTTTTCCGGATTTTTTTTCCGGATTTTTTTTAGCGGATTTCGCCGGATTTTTTTTCCAGATTTTTTTTCCGGATTTTTTTTCTGGATTTTTTTTTCCGGATTTTTCCGGATTTTTTTTCCTGCATTTTTTTTCCAGATTTTTTTTCCGTTTTTTTTTTCCGGGTTTTTTTTCCGGATTTTTTTTCCGGATTTTTTTTTCTGGATTTTTCTGGATTTTTTTTCCGGATTTTTTTTAGCGGATTTCGCCGGATTTTTTTTCCAGATTTTTTTTCCGGATTTTTTTTCTGGATTTTTTTTTTCCGGATTTTTTTTTTTGGATTTTTCCGGATTTTTTTTTCCGTTTTTTTTTCCGGATTTTTTTTCCGGATTTTTTTTTCTGGATTTTTCCAGATTTTTTTTCCGGATTTTTTTTCCGGGTTTTTTTTTCCGGGTTTTTTTTTCCGGATTTTTTTCCAGATTTTTTTTTTTTGGATTTTTCCGGATTTTTTTTTCCGTTTTTTTTTCCGGGTTTTTTTTCCGGATTTTTTTTCCGGATTTTTTTTTCTGGATTTTTCCAGATTTTTTTTCCGGATTTTTTTAAGCGGATTTCGCCGGATTTTTTTTCCAGATTTTTTTTCCAGATTTTTTTTCTGGATTTTTTTTTTCCGGATTTTTCCGGATTTTTTTTTCTGCATTTTTTTTCTGGATTTTTTTTTCTGACTTTTCCAGATTTTTTTTTCCGGATTTTTTTTCCGGGTTTTTTTTTCCGGATTTTTTTTCCAGATTTTTTTTTTTGGATTTTTCCGGATTTTTTTTTCCGTTTTTTTTTCCGGATTTTTTTTTCCGTTTTTTTTTTTTCGGGTTTTTTTTCCGGATTTTTTTTCCGGATTTTTTTTTCTGGATTTTTCCAGATTTTTTTTCCGGAATTTTTTTCCGGGTTTTTTTTTCCGGATTTTTTTTCTGGGTTTTTTTACCGGATTTTTTTTCCGGATTTTTTTTTCTGGATTTTTCCTGATTTTTTTTTCCGGATTTTTTTTCCGGATTTTTTTTCCGGATTTTTTTTCCGGATTTTTTTTCCGGATTTTTTTTTCTGGATTTTTCCGTTTTTTTTTCCGGATTTTTTTTTCCGTTTTTTTTTTTTCGGGTTTTTTTTCCGGATTTTTTTTCCGGATTTTTTTTTCTGGATTTTTCCAGATTTTTTTTCCGGATTTTTTTTCCGGGTTTTTTTTTCCGGATTTTTTTCCAGATTTTTTTTTTTGGATTTTTCCGGATTTTTTTTTCCGTTTTTTTTTCCGGATTTTTTTTTCCGTTTTTTTTTTTTTCGGGTTTTTTTTCCGGATTTTTTTTCCGGATTTTTTTTTCTGGATTTTTCCAGATTTTTTTTCCGGATTTTTTTTCCGGGTTTTTTTTTCCGGATTTTTTTTCCAGATTTTTTTTTTTGGATTTTTCCGGATTTTTTTTCCGTTTTTTTTTCCGGATTTTTTTTTCCGTTTTTTTTTTTTTTGGGTTTTTTTTTCGGATTTTTTTTCCGGATTTTTTTTTCTGGATTTTTCCAGATTTTTTTTCCGGATTTTTTTAAGCGGATTTCGCCGGATTTTTTTTCCAGATTTTTTTTTCTGGATTTTTCCAGATTTTTTTTCCAGATTTTTTTTCCGGGTTTTTTTTTCCGGATTTTTTTTCCAGATTTTTTTTTTTGGATTTTTCCGGATTTTTTTTTCCGTTTTTTTTTCCGGATTTTTTTTTCCGTTTTTTTTTTTTTTGGGTTTTTTTTCCGGATTTTTTTTCCGGATTTTTTTTTCTGGATTTTTCCAGATTTTTTTTCCGGATTTTTTTTCCGGGTTTTTTTTTCCTTATTTTTTTCCAGATTTTTTTTTTTGGATTTTTCCGGATTTTTTTTTCCGTTTTTTTTTCCGGATTTTTTTTTCCGTTTTTTTTTTTTTCGGGTTTTTTTTCCGGATTTTTTTTCCGGATTTTTTTTTCTGGATTTTTCCAGATTTTTTTTCCGGATTTTTTTTCCGGGTTTTTTTTTCCGGATTTTTTTTTCAGATTTTTTTTTTTGGATTTTTCCGGATTTTTTTTTCCGTTTTTTTTTCCGGATTTTTTTTTCCGTTTTTTTTTTTTTTGGGTTTTTTTTACCGGATTTTTTTTCCGGATTTTTTTTTCTGGATTTTTCCAGATTTTTTTTCCGGATTTTTTTAAGCGGATTTCGCCGGATTTTTTTTTCCCTTTTTTTTTTCGGGTTTTTTTTCCGGATTTTTTTTCCAGATTTTTTTTTCTGGATTTTTCCAGATTTTTTTTCCGGATTTTTTTTCCGGGTTTTTTTTTCCGGATTTTTTTTCCAGATTTTTTTTTTGGGATTTTTCCGGATTTTTTTTTCCGTTTTTTTTTCCGGATTTTTTTTTCCGTTTTTTTTTTTTTTCGGGTTTTTTTTCCGGATTTTTTTTCCGGATTTTTTTTTCTGGATTTTTCCAGATTTTTTTTCCGGATTTTTTTTAGCGGATTTCGCCGGATTTTTTTTCCAGATTTTTTTTCCAGATTTTTTTTCTGGATTTTTTTTTCGGACTTTTCCAGATTTTTTTTTCCGGATTTTTTTTCCGGGTTTTTTTTTCTGGATTTTTCCAGATTTTTTTTCCAGATTTTTTTTCCGGGTTTTTTTTTCCGGATTTTTTTTCCAGATTTTTTTTTTTGGATTTTTCCGGATTTTTTTTTCCGTTTTTTTTTCCGGATTTTTTTTTCCGTTTTTTTTTTTTTTGGGTTTTTTTTTCCGGATTTTTTTTCCGGATTTTTTTTTCTGGATTTTTCCAGATTTTTTTTCCGGATTTTTTTTCCGGGTTTTTTTTTCCTTATTTTTTTCCAGATTTTTTTTTTTGGATTTTTCCGGATTTTTTTTTCCGTTTTTTTTTCCGGATTTTTTTTTCCGTTTTTTTTTTTTTCGGGTTTTTTTTCCGGATTTTTTTTCCGGATTTTTTTTTCTGGATTTTTCCAGATTTTTTTTCCGGATTTTTTTTCCGGGTTTTTTATTCCGGATTTTTTTCCAGATTTTTTTTTTTGGATTTTTCCGGATTTTTTTTTCCGTTTTTTTTTCCGGGTTTTTTTTTCCGTTTTTTTTTTTTCCGTTTTTTTTTTTTCCAGATTTTTTTTCCGGGTTTTTTTTCCGGATTTTTTTTCCGGATTTTTTTTTCTGGATTTTTCCAGATTTTTTTTCCGGATTTTTTTTCCGGGTTTTTTTTTCCGGATTTTTTTTCCAGATTTTTTTTTTTGGATTTTTCCGGATTTTTTTTTCCGTTTTTTTTTCCGGATTTTTTTTTCCGTTTTTTTTTTTTTTGGGTTTTTTTTCCGGATTTTTTTTCCGGATTTTTTTTTCTGGATTTTTCCAGATTTTTTTTCCGGATTTTTTTAAGCGGATTTCGCCGGATTTTTTTTCCAGATTTTTTTTTCTGGATTTTTCCAGATTTTTTTTTTTGGATTTTTCCGGATTTTTTTTTCCGTTTTTTTTTCCGGATTTTTTTTTCCGTTTTTTTTTTTTTTGGGTTTTTTTTCCGGATTTTTTTTTCTGGATTTTTCCAGATTTTTTTTCCGGATTTTTTTTCCGGGTTTTTTTTTCCTTATTTTTTTCCAGATTTTTTTTTCTGGATTTTTCCAGATTTTTTTTCCGGATTTTTTTTCCGGGTTTTTTTTTCCGGATTTTTTTTCCAGATTTTTTTTTTTGGATTTTTCCGGGTTTTTTTTTCCGGATTTTTTTCCAGATTTTTTTTTTGGGATTTTTCCGGATTTTTTTTTCTGTTTTTTTTTCCGGATTTTTTTTTCCGTTTTTTTTTTTTTCGGGTTTTTTTTCCGGATTTTTTTTCCGGATTTTTTTTTCTGGATTTTTCCAGATTTTTTTTCCGGATTTTTTTTCCGGGTTTTTTTTTCCGGATTTTTTTTCCAGATTTTTTTTTTTGGATTTTTCCGGATTTTTTTTTCCGGTTTTTTTTCCGGATTTTTTTTTCCGTTTTTTTTTTTTGGGGTTTTTTTTTCCGGATTTTTTTTCCGGATTTTTTTTTCTGGATTTTTCCAGATTTTTTTTCCGGATTTTTTTTCCGGGTTTTTTTTTCCGGATTTTTTTTCCAGATTTTTTTTTTTGGATTTTTCCGGATTTTTTTTTCCGGTTTTTTTTCCGGATTTTTTTTTCCGTTTTTTTTTTTTGGGGTTTTTTTTTCCGGATTTTTTTTCCGGATTTTTTTTTCTGGATTTTTCCAGATTTTTTTTCCGGATTTTTTTTCCGGGTTTTTTTTTCCGGATTTTTTTTCTGGGTTTTTTTACCGGATTTTTTTTCCGGATTTTTTTTTCTGGATTTTTCCTGATTTTTTTTTCCGGATTTTTTTTCCGGATTTTTTTTCCGGATTTTTTTTCCGGATTTTTTTTTCTGGATTTTTCCGTTTTTTTTTCCGGATTTTTTTTTCCGTTTTTTTTTTTTTCGGCTTTTTTTTCCGGATTTTTTTTCCGGATTTTTTTTTCTGGATTTTTCCAGATTTTTTTTCCGGATTTTTTTTCCGGGTTTTTTTTTCCTTATTTTTTTCCAGATTTTTTTTTTTGGATTTTTCCGGATTTTTTTTTCCGTTTTTTTTTCCGGATTTTTTTTTCCGTTTTTTTTTTTTTCGGGTTTTTTTTCCGGATTTTTTTTCCGGATTTTTTTTTCTGGATTTTTCCAGATTTTTTTTCCGGATTTTTTTTCCGGGTTTTTTTTTCCGGATTTTTTTTTCAGATTTTTTTTTTTGGATTTTTCCGGATTTTTTTTTCCGTTTTTTTTTCCGGATTTTTTTTTCCGTTTTTTTTTTTTTTGGGTTTTTTTTCCGGATTTTTTTTCCGGATTTTTTTTTCTGGATTTTTCCAGATTTTTTTTCCGGATTTTTTTAAGCGGATTTCGCCAGATTTTTTTTCCAGATTTTTTTTCCGGATTTTTTTTCTGGATTTTTTTTTTCCGGATTTTTCCGGATTTTTTTTCCTGCATTTTTTTTCCAGATTTTTTTTCCTTTTTTTTTTCCGGGTTTTTTTTCCGGATTTTTTTTCCAGATTTTTTTTTTTGGATTTTTCCGGATTTTTTTTTTCCGTTTTTTTTTCCGGATTTTTTTTTCCGTTTTTTTTTTTTTCGGGTTTTTTTTCCGGATTTTTTTTCCGGATTTTTTTTTCTGGATTTTTCCAGATTTTTTTTCCGGATTTTTTTTAGCGGATTTCGCCGGATTTTTTTTCCAGATTTTTTTTTCCGGATTTTTTTTCTGGATTTTTTTATTCCGGATTTTTCCGGATTTTTTTTTCTGCATTTTTTTTCTGGATTTTTTTTTCGGACTTTTCCAGATTTTTTTTTCCGGATTTTTTTTCCGGGTTTTTTTTTCCGGATTTTTTTTCCAGATTTTTTTTTTTGGATTTTTCCGGGTTTTTTTTTCCGGATTTTTTTCCAGATTTTTTTTTTGGGATTTTTCCGGATTTTTTTTTTCGTTTTTTTTTCCGGATTTTTTTTTCCGTTTTTTTTTTTTTCGGGTTTTTTTTCCGGATTTTTTTTCCGGATTTTTTTTTCTGGATTTTTCCAGATTTTTTTTCCGGATTTTTTTTCCGGGTTTTTTTTTCCGGATTTTATTTTCAGATTTTTTTTTTTGGATTTTTCCGGATTTTTTTTTCCGTTTTTTTTTCCGGATTTTTTTTTCTGGATTTTTCCAGATTTTTTTTCCGGATTTTTTTTCCGGGTTTTTTTTTCCGGATTTTTTCCAGATTTTTTTTTTGGGATTTTTCCGGATTTTTTTTTCCGTTTTTTTTTCCGGATTTTTTTTTCCGTTTTTTTTTTTTCCGTTTTTTTTTTTTCCAGATTTTTTTTCCGGGTTTTTTTTTCCGGATTTTTTTTCCAGATTTTTTTTTTTGGATTTTTCCGGATTTTTTTTTCCGTTTTTTTTTCCGGATTTTTTTTTCCGTTTTTTTTTTTTTTTTGGGTTTTTTTTCCGGATTTTTTTTCCGGATTTTTTTTTCTGGATTTTTCCAGATTTTTTTTCCGGATTTTTTTAAGCGGATTTCGCCGGATTTTTTTTCCAGATTTTTTTTTCTGGATTTTTCCAGATTTTTTTTCCAGATTTTTTTTCCGGGTTTTTTTTTCCGGATTTTTTTTCCAGATTTTTTTTTTTGGATTTTTCCGGATTTTTTTTTCCGTTTTTTTTTCCGGATTTTTTTTTCCGTTTTTTTTTTTTTGGGGTTTTTTTTCCGGATTTTTTTTCCGGATTTTTTTTTCTGGATTTTTCCAGATTTTTTTTCCGGATTTTTTTAAGCGGATTTCGCCGGATTTTTTTTCCAGATTTTTTTTCCAGATTTTTTTTCTGGATTTTTTTTTTCCGGATTTTTCCGGATTTTTTTTTCTGCATTTTTTTTCTGGATTTTTTTTTCTGACTTTTCCAGATTTTTTTTTCCGGATTTTTTTTCCGGGTTTTTTTTTCCGGATTTTTTTTCCAGATTTTTTTTTTTGGATTTTTCCGGGTTTTTTTTTCCGGATTTTTTTCCAGATTTTTTTTTTGGGATTTTTCCGGATTTTTTTTTCCGTTTTTTTTTCCGGATTTTTTTTTCCGTTTTTTTTTTTTTCGGGTTTTTTTTCCGGATTTTTTTTCCGGATTTTTTTTTCTGGATTTTTCCAGATTTTTTTTCCGGATTTTTTTTCCGGGTTTTTTTTTCCGGATTTTTTTTCCAGATTTTTTTTTTTGGATTTTTCCGGATTTTTTTTTCCGTTTTTTTTTCCGGATTTTTTTTTCCGTTTTTTTTTTTTTGGGTTTTTTTTTCCGGATTTTTTTTCCGGATTTTTTTTTCTGGATTTTTCCAGATTTTTTTTCCGGATTTTTTTTCCGGGTTTTTTTTTCCGGATTTTTTTTCCAGATTTTTTTTTTTGGATTTTTCCGGATTTTTTTTTCCGTTTTTTTTTTTTTTGGGTTTTTTTTCCGGATTTTTTTTCCGGATTTTTTTTTCTGGATTTTTCCAGATTTTTTTTCCGGATTTTTTTTCCGGGTTTTTTTTTCCGGATTTTTTTTCTGGGTTTTTTTACCGGATTTTTTTTCCGGATTTTTTTTTCTGGATTTTTCCTGATTTTTTTTTCCGGATTTTTTTTCCGGATTTTTTTTCCGGATTTTTTTTCCGGATTTTTTTTTCTGGATTTTTCCGTTTTTTTTTCCGGATTTTTTTTTCCGTTTTTTTTTTTTTCGGCTTTTTTTTCCGGATTTTTTTTCCGGATTTTTTTTTCTGGATTTTTCCAGATTTTTTTTCCGGATTTTTTTTCCGGGTTTTTTTTTCCTTATTTTTTTCCAGATTTTTTTTTTTGGATTTTTCCGGATTTTTTTTTCCGTTTTTTTTTCCGGATTTTTTTTTCCGTTTTTTTTTTTTTCGGGTTTTTTTTCCGGATTTTTTTTCCGGATTTTTTTTTCTGGATTTTTCCAGATTTTTTTTCCGGATTTTTTTTCCGGGTTTTTTTTTCCGGATTTTTTTTTCAGATTTTTTTTTTTGGATTTTTCCGGATTTTTTTTTCCGTTTTTTTTTCCGGATTTTTTTTTCCGTTTTTTTTTTTTTTGGGTTTTTTTTCCGGATTTTTTTTCCGGATTTTTTTTTCTGGATTTTTCCAGATTTTTTTTCCGGATTTTTTTAAGCGGATTTCGCCGGATTTTTTTTTCCCTTTTTTTTTTTCGGGTTTTTTTTCCGGATTTTTTTTCCAGATTTTTTTTTCTGGATTTTTCCAGATTTTTTTTCCGGATTTTTTTTCCGGGTTTTTTTTTCCGGATTTTTTTTCCAGATTTTTTTTTTTGGATTTTTCCGGATTTTTTTTTCCGTTTTTTTTTCCGGATTTTTTTTTCCGTTTTTTTTTTTTTTCGGGTTTTTTTTCCGGATTTTTTTTCCGGATTTTTTTTTCTGGATTTTTCCCGATTTTTTTTCCGGATTTTTTTTTTCCGGATTTTTCCGGATTTTTTTTCCTGCATTTTTTTTCCAGATTTTTTTTCCGTTTTTTTTTCAGGGTTTTTTTTCCGGATTTTTTTTTCGGATTTTTTTTAGCGGATTTCGCCGGATTTTTTTTCCAGATTTTTTTTCCGGATTTTTTTTTCCGTTTTTTTTTTTTTGGGTTTTTTTTCCGGGTTTTTTTTCCGGATTTTTTTTCCGGGTTTTTTTTTCCGGATTTTTTTCCAGATTTTTTTTTTTGGATTTTTCCGGATTTTTTTTTCCGTTTTTTTTTCCGGATTTTTTTTTCCGTTTTTTTTTTTTTTGGGTTTTTTTTCCGGATTTTTTTTCCGGATTTTTTTTTCCGGATTTTTTTTCCAGATTTTTTTTTTTGGATTTTTCCGGATTTTTTTTTCCGTTTTTTTTTCCGGATTTTTTTTTCCGTTTTTTTTTTTTTTGGGGTTTTTTTCCGGATTTTTTTTCCGGATTTTTTTTTCTGGATTTTTCCAGATTTTTTTTCCGGATTTTTTTAAGCGGATTTCGCCGGATTTTTTTTCCAGATTTTTTTTCCGGATTTTTTTTCTGGATTTTTTTTTTCCGGATTTTTCCGGATTTTTTTTCCTGCATTTTTTTTCCAGATTTTTTTTCCGTTTTTTTTTTCCGGGTTTTTTTTCCGGATTTTTTTTCCAGATTTTTTTTTTTGGATTTTTCCGGATTTTTTTTTTCCGTTTTTTTTTCCGGATTTTTTTTTCCGTTTTTTTTTTTTTCGGGTTTTTTTTCCGGATTTTTTTTCCGGATTTTTTTTTCTGGATTTTTCCAGATTTTTTTTCCGGATTTTTTTTAGCGGATTTCGCCGGATTTTTTTTCCAGATTTTTTTTTCCGGATTTTTTTTCTGGATTTTTTTATTCCGGATTTTTCCGGATTTTTTTTTCTGCATTTTTTTTCTGGATTTTTTTTTCGGACTTTTCCAGATTTTTTTTTCCGGATTTTTTTTCCGGATTTTTTTTCTGGGTTTTTTTACCGGATTTTTTTTCCGGATTTTTTTTCTGGATTTTTTTTTTCCGGATTTTTCCGGATTTTTTTTCCTGCATTTTTTTTCCAGATTTTTTTTCCGTTTTTTTTTCCGGGTTTTTTTTCCGGATTTTTTTTTCCGGATTTTTTTTAGCGGATTTCGCCGGATTTTTTTTTCCAGATTTTTTCGGATTTTTTTTTCCGGATTTTTTTTTTCCGGATTTTTTTTCTGGATTTTTTTTTTGGACTTTTTTCCGGATTTTTGTTTCTGGACTTTACCGGATTTTTTTCCCCGGATTTTTCCGGATTTTTTTTTCTGGATTCTTCCGGATTTTTTTTCCTGCATTTTTTTTCCAGATTTTTTTTCCGTTTTTTTTTCCGGGTTTTTTTTCCGGATTTTTTTTCCGGATTTTTTTTAGCGGATTTCGCCGGATTTTTTTTCCAGATTTTTTTTCCGGATTTTTTTTCTGGATTTTTTTTTCCGGATTTTTCCGGATTTTTTTTCCTGCATTTTTTTTCCAGATTTTTTTTCCGTTTTTTTTTTCCGGGTTTTTTTTCCGGATTTTTTTTCCGGATTTTTTTTAGCGGATTTCGCCGGATTTTTTTTCCAGATTTTTTTTCCGGATTTTTTTTCTGGATTTTTTTTTTCCGGATTTTTCCGGATTTTTTTTCCTGCATTTTTTTTCCAGATTTTTTTTCCGTTTTTTTTTTCCGGGTTTTTTTTTCTGGATTTTTCTGGATTTTTTTTCCGGATTTTTTTTAGCGGATTTCGCCGGATTTTTTTTCCAGATTTTTTTTCCGGATTTTTTTTCTGGATTTTTTTTTTCCGGATTTTTTTTTTTGGATTTTTCCGGATTTTTTTTTCCGTTTTTTTTTCCGGATTTTTTTTCCGGATTTTTTTTTCTGGATTTTTCCAGATTTTTTTTCCGGATTTTTTTTCCGGGTTTTTTTTTCCGGATTTTTTTCCAGATTTTTTTTTTTGGATTTTTCCGGATTTTTTTTCCGGATTTTTTTTTCTGGATTTTTCCAGATTTTTTTTCCAGATTTTTTTTCCGGGTTTTTTTTTCCGGATTTTTTTTCCAGATTTTTGTTTTTGGATTTTTCCGGATTTTTTTTTCCGTTTTTTTTTCCGGATTTTTTTTTCCGTTTTTTTTTTTTTCGGGTTTTTTTTCCGGATTTTTTTTCCGGATTTTTTTTTCTGGATTTTTCCAGATTTTTTTTCCGGATTTTTTTAAGCGGATTTCGCCGGATTTTTTTTCCAGATTTTTTTTCCGGATTTTTTTTCTGGATTTTTTTTTCCGGATTTTTCCGGATTTTTTTTCCTGCATTTTTTTTCCAGATTTTTTTTCCGTTTTTTTTTTCCGTTTTTTTTTTCCGGGTTTTTTTTCCGGATTTTTTTTCCGGATTTTTTTTAGCGGATTTCGCCGGATTTTTTTTCCAGATTTTTTTTCCGGATTTTTTTTCTGGATTTTTTTTTTCCGGATTTTTCCGGATTTTTTTTCCTGCATTTTTTTTCCAGATTTTTTTTCCGTTTTTTTTTTCCGGGTTTTTTTTCCGGATTTTTTTTCCGGATTTTTTTTTCTGGATTTTTTTTCCGGATTTTTTTTCTGGATTTTTTTTTTCCGGATTTTTTTTTTTGGATTTTTCCGGATTTTTTTTTCCGTTTTTTTTTCCGGATTTTTTTTCCGGATTTTTTTTTCTGGATTTTTCCAGATTTTTTTTCCGGATTTTTTTTCCGGGTTTTTTTTTCCGGATTTTTTTCCAGATTTTTTTTTTTGGATTTTTCCGGATTTTTTTTTCCGTTTTTTTTTCCGGATTTTTTTTTCCGTTTTTTTTTTTTTCGGGTTTTTTTTCCGGATTTTTTTTCCGGATTTTTTTTTCTGGATTTTTCCAGATTTTTTTTCCAGATTTTTTGTCCGGGTTTTTTTTTCCGGATTTTTTTTCCAGATTTTTTTTTTTGGATTTTTCCGGATTTTTTTTTCCGTTTTTTTTTCCGGATTTTTTTTTCCGTTTTTTTTTTTTTCGGGTTTTTTTTCCGGATTTTTTTTCCGGATTTTTTTTTCTGGATTTTTCCAGATTTTTTTTCCGGATTTTTTTAAGCGGATTTCGCCGGATTTTTTTTCCAGATTTTTTTTCCAGATTTTTTTTCTGGATTTTTTTTCTGGATTTTTTTTTTTGGATTTTTCCGGATTTTTTTTTCCGTTTTTTTTTCCGGATTTTTTTTTCCGTTTTTTTTTTTTTTGGGTTTTTTTTCCGGATTTTTTTTCCGGATTTTTTTTTCTGGATTTTTCCAGATTTTTTTTCCGGATTTTTTTTCCGGGTTTTTTTTTCCGGATTTTTTTTCTGGGTTTTTTTACCGGATTTTTTTTCCGGATTTTTTTTTCTGGATTTTTCCTGATTTTTTTTTCCGGATTTTTTTTCCGGATTTTTTTTCCGGATTTTTTTTCCGGATTTTTTTTTCTGGATTTTTCCGTTTTTTTTTCCGGATTTTTTTTTCCGTTTTTTTTTTTTTCGGCTTTTTTTTCCGGATTTTTTTTCCGGATTTTTTTTTCTGGATTTTTCCAGATTTTTTTTCCGGATTTTTTTTCCGGGTTTTTTTTTCCTTATTTTTTTCCAGATTTTTTTTTTTGGATTTTTCCGGATTTTTTTTTCCGTTTTTTTTTCCGGATTTTTTTTTCCGTTTTTTTTTTTTTCGGGTTTTTTTTCCGGATTTTTTTTCCGGATTTTTTTTTCTGGATTTTTCCAGATTTTTTTTCCGGATTTTTTTTCCGGGTTTTTTTTTCCGGATTTTTTTTTCAGATTTTTTTTTTTGGATTTTTCCGGATTTTTTTTTCCGTTTTTTTTTCCGGATTTTTTTTTCCGTTTTTTTTTTTTTCGGGTTTTTTTTCCGGATTTTTTTTCCGGATTTTTTTTTCTGGATTTTTCCAGATTTTTTTTCCGGATTTTTTTTCCGGGTTTTTTTTTCCGGATTTTTTTTCCAGATTTTTTTTTTTGGATTTTTCCGGATTTTTTTTTCCGTTTTTTTTTCCGGATTTTTTTTTCCGTTTTTTTTTTTTTGGTTTTTTTTTTCGGGATTTTTTTTCCGGATTTTTTTTTCTGGATTTTTCCAGATTTTTTTTCCGGATTTTTTTTCCGGGTTTTTTTTTCCGGATTTTTTTTCCAGATTTTTTTTTTTGGATTTTTCCGGATTTTTTTTTCCGTTTTTTTTTCCGGATTTTTTTTTCCGTTTTTTTTTTTTTTGGGTTTTTTTTCCGGATTTTTTTTCCGGATTTTTTTTTCTGGATTTTTCCAGATTTTTTTTCCGGATTTTTTTTCCGGGTTTTTTTTTCCGGATTTTTTTTCTGGGTTTTTTTACCGGATTTTTTTTCCGGATTTTTTTTTCTGGATTTTTCCTGATTTTTTTTTCCGGATTTTTTTTCCGGATTTTTTTTTCCGTTTTTTTTTTTTTCGGGTTTTTTTTCCGGATTTTTTTTCCGGATTTTTTTTTCTGGATTTTTCCAGATTTTTTTTCCGGGTTTTTTTTTCCGGATTTTTTTTTCAGATTTTTTTTTTTGGATTTTTCCGGATTTTTTTTTCCGTTTTTTTTTCCGGATTTTTTTTTCCGTTTTTTTTTTTTTTGGGTTTTTTTTCCGGATTTTTTTTCCGGATTTTTTTTTCTGGATTTTTCCAGATTTTTTTCCCGGATTTTTTTAAGCGGATTTCGCCGGATTTTTTTTTCCCTTTTTTTTTTCGGGTTTTTTTTCCGGATTTTTTTTCCAGATTTTTTTTTCTGGATTTTTCCAGATTTTTTTTCCGGATTTTTTTTCCGGGTTTTTTTTTCCGGATTTTTTTTCCAGATTTTTTTTTTTGGATTTTTCCGGATTTTTTTTTCCGTTTTTTTTTCCGGATTTTTTTTTCCGTTTTTTTTTTTTTTCGGGTTTTTTTTCCGGATTTTTTTTCCGGATTTTTTTTTCTGGATTTTTCCCGATTTTTTTTCCGGATTTTTTTTTTCCGGATTTTTCCGGATTTTTTTTCCTGCATTTTTTTTCCAGATTTTTTTTCCGTTTTTTTTTCAGGGTTTTTTTTCCGGATTTTTTTTTCGGATTTTTTTTAGCGGATTTCGCCGGATTTTTTTTCCAGATTTTTTTTCCGGATTTTTTTTTCCGTTTTTTTTTTTTTCGGGTTTTTTTTCCGGATTTTTTTTCCGGATTTTTTTTCCGGGTTTTTTTTTCCGGATTTTTTTCCAGATTTTTTTTTTTGGATTTTTCCGGATTTTTTTTTCCGTTTTTTTTTCCGGATTTTTTTTTCCGTTTTTTTTTTTTTTGGGTTTTTTTTCCGGATTTTTTTTCCGGATTTTTTTTTCCGGATTTTTTTTCCAGATTTTTTTTTTTGGATTTTTCCGGATTTTTTTTTCCGTTTTTTTTTCCGGATTTTTTTTTCCGTTTTTTTTTTTTTTGGGTTTTTTTTCCGGATTTTTTTTCCGGATTTTTTTTTCTGGATTTTTCCAGATTTTTTTTCCGGATTTTTTTAAGCGGATTTCGCCGGATTTTTTTTCCAGATTTTTTTTCCGGATTTTTTTTCTGGATTTTTTTTTTCCGGATTTTTCCGGATTTTTTTTCCTGCATTTTTTTTCCAGATTTTTTTTCCGTTTTTTTTTTCCGGGTTTTTTTTCCGGATTTTTTTTCCAGATTTTTTTTTTTGGATTTTTCCGGATTTTTTTTTTCCGTTTTTTTTTCCGGATTTTTTTTTCCGTTTTTTTTTTTTTCGGGTTTTTTTTCCGGATTTTTTTTCCGGATTTTTTTTTCTGGATTTTTCCAGATTTTTTTTCCGGATTTTTTTTAGCGGATTTCGCCGGATTTTTTTTCCAGATTTTTTTTTCCGGATTTTTTTTCTGGATTTTTTTTTTCCGGATTTTTCCGGATTTTTTTTCCTGCATTTTTTTTCCAGATTTTTTTTCCGTTTTTTTTTTCCGGGTTTTTTTTTCTGGATTTTTCTGGATTTTTTTTCCGGATTTTTTTTAGCGGATTTCGCCGGATTTTTTTTCCAGATTTTTTTTCCGGATTTTTTTTCTGGATTTTTTTTTTCCGGATTTTTTTTTTTGGATTTTTCCGGATTTTTTTTTCCGTTTTTTTATCCGGATTTTTTTTCCGGATTTTTTTTTCTGGATTTTTCCAGATTTTTTTTCCGGATTTTTTTTCCGGGTTTTTTTTTCCGGATTTTTTTCCAGATTTTTTTTTTTGGATTTTTCCGGATTTTTTTTCCGGATTTTTTTTTCTGGATTTTTCCAGATTTTTTTTCCAGATTTTTTTTCCGGGTTTTTTTTTCCGGATTTTTTTTCCAGATTTTTGTTTTTGGATTTTTCCGGATTTTTTTTTCCGTTTTTTTTTCCGGATTTTTTTTTCCGTTTTTTTTTTTTTCGGGTTTTTTTTCCGGATTTTTTTTCCGGATTTTTTTTTCTGGATTTTTCCAGATTTTTTTTCCGGATTTTTTTAAGCGGATTTCGCCGGATTTTTTTTCCAGATTTTTTTTCCGGATTTTTTTTCTGGATTTTTTTTCCGGATTTTTCCGGATTTTTTTTCCTGCATTTTTTTTCCAGATTTTTTTTCCGTTTTTTTTTTCCGTTTTTTTTTTCCGGGTTTTTTTTCCGGATTTTTTTTCCGGATTTTTTTTAGCGGATTTCGCCGGATTTTTTTTCCAGATTTTTTTTCCGGATTTTTTTTCTGGATTTTTTTTTTCCGGATTTTTCCGGATTTTTTTTCCTGCATTTTTTTTCCAGATTTTTTTTCCGTTTTTTTTTTCCGGGTTTTTTTTCCGGATTTTTTTTCCGGATTTTTTTTTCTGGATTTTTTTTCCGGATTTTTTTTCTGGATTTTTTTTTTCCGGATTTTTTTTTTTGGATTTTTCCGGATTTTTTTTTCCGTTTTTTTTTCCGGATTTTTTTTCCGGATTTTTTTTTCTGGATTTTTCCAGATTTTTTTTCCGGATTTTTTTTCCGGGTTTTTTTTTCCGGATTTTTTTCCAGATTTTTTTTTTTGGATTTTTCCGGATTTTTTTTTCCGTTTTTTTTTCCGGATTTTTTTTTCCGTTTTTTTTTTTTTCGGGTTTTTTTTCCGGATTTTTTTTCCGGATTTTTTTTTCTGGATTTTTCCAGATTTTTTTTCCAGATTTTTTGTCCGGGTTTTTTTTTCCGGATTTTTTTTCCAGATTTTTTTTTTTGGATTTTTCCGGATTTTTTTTTCCGTTTTTTTTTCCGGATTTTTTTTTCCGTTTTTTTTTTTTTCGGGTTTTTTTTCCGGATTTTTTTTCCGGATTTTTTTTTCTGGATTTTTCCAGATTTTTTTTCCGGATTTTTTTAAGCGGATTTCGCCGGATTTTTTTTCCAGATTTTTTTTCCAGATTTTTTTTCTGGATTTTTTTTCTGGATTTTTTTTTTTGGATTTTTCCGGATTTTTTTTTCCGTTTTTTTTTCCGGATTTTTTTTTCCGTTTTTTTTTTTTTTGGGTTTTTTTTCCGGATTTTTTTTCCGGATTTTTTTTTCTGGATTTTTCCAGATTTTTTTTCCGGATTTTTTTTCCGGGTTTTTTTTTCCGGATTTTTTTTCTGGGTTTTTTTACCGGATTTTTTTTCCGGATTTTTTTTTCTGGATTTTTCCTGATTTTTTTTTCCGGATTTTTTTTCCGGATTTTTTTTCCGGATTTTTTTTCCGGATTTTTTTTTCTGGATTTTTCCGTTTTTTTTTCCGGATTTTTTTTTCCGTTTTTTTTTTTTTCGGCTTTTTTTTCCGGATTTTTTTTCCGGATTTTTTTTTCTGGATTTTTCCAGATTTTTTTTCCGGATTTTTTTTCCGGGTTTTTTTTTCCTTATTTTTTTCCAGATTTTTTTTTTTGGATTTTTCCGGATTTTTTTTTCCGTTTTTTTTTCCGGATTTTTTTTTCCGTTTTTTTTTTTTTCGGGTTTTTTTTCCGGATTTTTTTTCCGGATTTTTTTTTCTGGATTTTTCCAGATTTTTTTTCCGGATTTTTTTTCCGGGTTTTTTTTTCCGGATTTTTTTTTCAGATTTTTTTTTTTGGATTTTTCCGGATTTTTTTTTCCGTTTTTTTTTCCGGATTTTTTTTTCCGTTTTTTTTTTTTTCGGGTTTTTTTTCCGGATTTTTTTTCCGGATTTTTTTTTCTGGATTTTTCCAGATTTTTTTTCCGGATTTTTTTTCCGGGTTTTTTTTTCCGGATTTTTTTTCCAGATTTTTTTTTTTGGATTTTTCCGGATTTTTTTTTCCGTTTTTTTTTCCGGATTTTTTTTTCCGTTTTTTTTTTTTTGGTTTTTTTTTTCGGGATTTTTTTTCCGGATTTTTTTTTCTGGATTTTTCCAGATTTTTTTTCCGGATTTTTTTTCCGGGTTTTTTTTTCCGGATTTTTTTTCCAGATTTTTTTTTTTGGATTTTTCCGGATTTTTTTTTCCGTTTTTTTTTCCGGATTTTTTTTTCCGTTTTTTTTTTTTTTGGGTTTTTTTTCCGGATTTTTTTTCCGGATTTTTTTTTCTGGATTTTTCCAGATTTTTTTTCCGGATTTTTTTTCCGGGTTTTTTTTTCCGGATTTTTTTTCTGGGTTTTTTTACCGGATTTTTTTTCCGGATTTTTTTTTCTGGATTTTTCCTGATTTTTTTTTCCGGATTTTTTTTCCGGATTTTTTTTTCCGTTTTTTTTTTTTTCGGGTTTTTTTTCCGGATTTTTTTTCCGGATTTTTTTTTCTGGATTTTTCCAGATTTTTTTTCCGGGTTTTTTTTTCCGGATTTTTTTTTCAGATTTTTTTTTTTGGATTTTTCCGGATTTTTTTTTCCGTTTTTTTTTCCGGATTTTTTTTTCCGTTTTTTTTTTTTTTGGGTTTTTTTTCCGGATTTTTTTTCCGGATTTTTTTTTCTGGATTTTTCCAGATTTTTTTCCCGGATTTTTTTAAGCGGATTTCGCCGGATTTTTTTTTCCCTTTTTTTTTTCGGGTTTTTTTTCCGGATTTTTTTTCCAGATTTTTTTTTCTGGATTTTTCCAGATTTTTTTTCCGGATTTTTTTTCCGGGTTTTTTTTTCCGGATTTTTTTTCCAGATTTTTTTTTTTGGATTTTTCCGGATTTTTTTTTCCGTTTTTTTTTCCGGATTTTTTTTTCCGTTTTTTTTTTTTTTCGGGTTTTTTTTCCGGATTTTTTTTCCGGATTTTTTTTTCTGGATTTTTCCAGATTTTTTTTCCGGATTTTTTTTTTCCGGATTTTTCCGGATTTTTTTTCCTGCATTTTTTTTCCAGATTTTTTTTCCGTTTTTTTTTCAGGGTTTTTTTTCCGGATTTTTTTTTCGGATTTTTTTTAGCGGATTTCGCCGGATTTTTTTTCCAGATTTTTTTTCCGGATTTTTTTTTCCGTTTTTTTTTTTTTCGGGTTTTTTTTCCGGATTTTTTTTCCGGATTTTTTTTCCGGGTTTTTTTTTCCGGATTTTTTTCCAGATTTTTTTTTTTGGATTTTTCCGGATTTTTTTTTCCGTTTTTTTTTCCGGATTTTTTTTTCCGTTTTTTTTTTTTTTGGGTTTTTTTTCCGGATTTTTTTTCCGGATTTTTTTTTCCGGATTTTTTTTCCAGATTTTTTTTTTTGGATTTTTCCGGATTTTTTTTTCCGTTTTTTTTTCCGGATTTTTTTTTCCGTTTTTTTTTTTTTTGGGTTTTTTTTCCGGATTTTTTTTCCGGATTTTTTTTTCTGGATTTTTCCAGATTTTTTTTCCGGATTTTTTTAAGCGGATTTCGCCGGATTTTTTTTCCAGATTTTTTTTCCGGATTTTTTTTCTGGATTTTTTTTTTCCGGATTTTTCCGGATTTTTTTTCCTGCATTTTTTTTCCAGATTTTTTTTCCGTTTTTTTTTTCCGGGTTTTTTTTCCGGATTTTTTTTCCAGATTTTTTTTTTTGGATTTTTCCGGATTTTTTTTTTCCGTTTTTTTTTCCGGATTTTTTTTTCCGTTTTTTTTTTTTTCGGGTTTTTTTTCCGGATTTTTTTTCCGGATTTTTTTTTCTGGATTTTTCCAGATTTTTTTTCCGGATTTTTTTTAGCGGATTTCGCCGGATTTTTTTTCCAGATTTTTTTTTCCGGATTTTTTTTCTGGATTTTTTTATTCCGGATTTTTCCGGATTTTTTTTTCTGCATTTTTTTTCTGGATTTTTTTTTCGGACTTTTCCAGATTTTTTTTTCCGGATTTTTTTTCCGGGTTTTTTTTTCCGGATTTTTTTTCCAGATTTTTTTTTTTGGATTTTTCCGGGTTTTTTTTTCCGGATTTTTTTCCAGATTTTTTTTTTGGGATTTTTCCGGATTTTTTTTTTCGTTTTTTTTTCCGGATTTTTTTTTCCGTTTTTTTTTTTTTCGGGTTTTTTTTCCGGATTTTTTTTCCGGATTTTTTTTTCTGGATTTTTCCAGATTTTTTTTCCGGATTTTTTTTCCGGGTTTTTTTTTCCGGATTTTTTTTTCAGATTTTTTTTTTTGGATTTTTCCGGATTTTTTTTTCCGTTTTTTTTTCCGGATTTTTTTTTCTGGATTTTTCCAGATTTTTTTTCCGGATTTTTTTTCCGGGTTTTTTTTTCCGGATTTTTTCCAGATTTTTTTTTTTGGATTTTTCCGGATTTTTTTTTCCGTTTTTTTTTCCGGATTTTTTTTTCCGTTTTTTTTTTTTCCGTTTTTTTTTTTTCCAGATTTTTTTTCCGGGTTTTTTTTTCCGGATTTTTTTTCCAGATTTTTTTTTTTGGATTTTTCCGGATTTTTTTTTCCGTTTTTTTTTCCGGATTTTTTATTCCGTTTTTTTTTTTTTTTTGGGTTTTTTTTCCGGATTTTTTTTCCGGATTTTTTTTTCTGGATTTTTCCAGATTTTTTTTCCGGATTTTTTTAAGCGGATTTCGCCGGATTTTTTTTCCAGATTTTTTTTTCTGGATTTTTCCAGATTTTTTTTCCAGATTTTTTTTCCGGGTTTTTTTTCCGGATTTTTTTTCCAGATTTTTTTTTTTGGATTTTTCCGGATTTTTTTTTCCGTTTTTTTTTCCGGATTTTTTTTTCCGTTTTTTTTTTTTTTGGGTTTTTTTTCCGGATTTTTTTTCCGGATTTTTTTTTCTGGATTTTTCCAGATTTTTTTTCCGGATTTTTTTAAGCGGATTTCGCCGGATTTTTTTTCCAGATTTTTTTTCCAGATTTTTTTTCTGGATTTTTTTTTTCCGGATTTTTCCGGATTTTTTTTTCTGCATTTTTTTTCTGGATTTTTTTTTCTGACTTTTCCAGATTTTTTTTTCCGGATTTTTTTTCCGGGTTTTTTTTTCCGGATTTTTTTTCCAGATTTTTTTTTTTGGATTTTTCCGGGTTTTTTTTTCCGGATTTTTTTCCAGATTTTTTTTTTGGGATTTTTCCGGATTTTTTTTTCCGTTTTTTTTTCCGGATTTTTTTTTCCGTTTTTTTTTTTTTCGGGTTTTTTTTCCGGATTTTTTTTCCGGATTTTTTTTTCTGGATTTTTCCAGATTTTTTTTCCGGATTTTTTTTCCGGGTTTTTTTTTCCGGATTTTTTTTCCAGATTTTTTTTTTTGGATTTTTCCGGATTTTTTTTTCCGTTTTTTTTTCCGGATTTTTTTTTCCGTTTTTTTTTTTTTGGGTTTTTTTTTCCGGATTTTTTTTCCGGATTTTTTTTTCTGGATTTTTCCAGATTTTTTTTCCGGATTTTTTTTCCGGGTTTTTTTTTCCGGATTTTTTTTCCAGATTTTTTTTTTTGGATTTTTCCGGATTTTTTTTTCCGTTTTTTTTTCCGGATTTTTTTTTCCGTTTTTTTTTTTTTTTGGGTTTTTTTTCCGGATTTTTTTTCCGGATTTTTTTTTCTGGATTTTTCCAGATTTTTTTTCCGGATTTTTTTTCCGGGTTTTTTTTTCCGGATTTTTTTTCTGGGTTTTTTTACCGGATTTTTTTTCCGGATTTTTTTTTCTGGATTTTTCCTGATTTTTTTTTCCGGATTTTTTTTCCGGATTTTTTTTCCGGATTTTTTTTCCGGATTTTTTTTTCTGGATTTTTCCGTTTTTTTTTCCGGATTTTTTTTTCCGTTTTTTTTTTTTTCGGATTTTTTTTCCGGATTTTTTTTCCGGATTTTTTTTTCTGGATTTTTCCAGATTTTTTTTCCGGATTTTTTTTCCGGGTTTTTTTTTCCTTATTTTTTTCCAGATTTTTTTTTTTGGATTTTTCCGGATTTTTTTTTCCGTTTTTTTTTCCGGATTTTTTTTTCCGTTTTTTTTTTTTTCGGGTTTTTTTTCCGGATTTTTTTTCCGGATTTTTTTTTCTGGATTTTTCCAGATTTTTTTTCCGGATTTTTTTTCCGGGTTTTTTTTTCCGGATTTTTTTTTCAGATTTTTTTTTTTGGATTTTTCCGGATTTTTTTTTCCGTTTTTTTTTCCGGATTTTTTTTTCCGTTTTTTTTTTTTTTGGGTTTTTTTTCCGGATTTTTTTTCCGGATTTTTTTTTCTGGATTTTTCCAGATTTTTTTTCCGGATTTTTTTAAGCGGATTTCGCCGGATTTTTTTTTCCCTTTTTTTTTTTCGGGTTTTTTTTCCGGATTTTTTTTCCAGATTTTTTTTTCTGGATTTTTCCAGATTTTTTTTCCGGATTTTTTTTCCGGGTTTTTTTTTCCGGATTTTTTTTCCAGATTTTTTTTTTTGGATTTTTCCGGATTTTTTTTTCCGTTTTTTTTTCCGGATTTTTTTTTCCGTTTTTTTTTTTTTTCGGGTTTTTTTTCCGGATTTTTTTTCCGGATTTTTTTTTCTGGATTTTTCCAGATTTTTTTTCCGGATTTTTTTTTTCCGGATTTTTCCGGATTTTTTTTCCTGCATTTTTTTTCCAGATTTTTTTTCCGTTTTTTTTTCAGGGTTTTTTTTCCGGATTTTTTTTTCGGATTTTTTTTAGCGGATTTCGCCGGATTTTTTTTCCAGATTTTTTTTCCGGATTTTTTTTTCCGTTTTTTTTTTTTTCGGGTTTTTTTTCCGGATTTTTTTTCCGGATTTTTTTTCCGGGTTTTTTTTTCCGGATTTTTTTCCAGATTTTTTTTTTTGGATTTTTCCGGATTTTTTTTTCCGTTTTTTTTTCCGGATTTTTTTTTCCGTTTTTTTTTTTTTTGGGTTTTTTTTCCGGATTTTTTTTCCGGATTTTTTTTTCCGGATTTTTTTTCCAGATTTTTTTTTTTGGATTTTTCCGGATTTTTTTTTCCGTTTTTTTTTCCGGATTTTTTTTTCCGTTTTTTTTTTTTTTGGGTTTTTTTTCCGGATTTTTTTTCCGGATTTTTTTTTCTGGATTTTTCCAGATTTTTTTTCCGGATTTTTTTAAGCGGATTTCGCCGGATTTTTTTTTCCCTTTTTTTTTTTCGGGTTTTTTTTCCGGATTTTTTTTCCAGATTTTTTTTTCTGGATTTTTCCAGATTTTTTTTCCGGATTTTTTTTCCGGGTTTTTTTTTCCGGATTTTTTTTCCAGATTTTTTTTTTTGGATTTTTCCGGATTTTTTTTTCCGTTTTTTTTTCCAGATTTTTTTTTCCGTTTTTTTTTTTTTTCGGGTTTTTTTTCCGGATTTTTTTTTCTGGATTTTTCCAGATTTTTTTTCCGGATTTTTTTAAGCGGATTTCGCCGGATTTTTTTTCCGGATTTTTTTTTCTGGATTTTTCCAGATTTTTTTTCCGGATTTTTTTTCCGGGTTTTTTTTTCCGGATTTTTTTTCTGGGTTTTTTTACCGGATTTTTTTTCCGGATTTTTTTTTCTGGATTTTTCCTGATTTTTTTTTCCGGATTTTTTTTCCGGATTTTTTTTCCGGATTTTTTTTCCGGATTTTTTTAAGCGGATTTCGCCGGATTTTTTTTCCGGATTTTTTTTTCTGGATTTTTCCAGATTTTTTTTCCGGATTTTTTTTCCGGGTTTTTTTTTCCGGATTTTTTTTCTGGGTTTTTTTACCGGATTTTTTTTCCGGATTTTTTTTTCTGGATTTTTCCTGATTTTTTTTTCCGGATTTTTTTTCCGGATTTTTTTTCCGGATTTTTTTTCCGGATTTTTTTTTCTGGATTTTTCCGTTTTTTTTTCCGGATTTTTTTTTCCGTTTTTTTTTTTTTCGGCTTTTTTTTCCGGATTTTTTTTCCGGATTTTTTTTTCTGGATTTTTCCAGATTTTTTTTCCGGATTTTTTTTCCGGGTTTTTTTTTCCTTATTTTTTTCCAGATTTTTTTTTTTGGATTTTTCCGGATTTTTTTTCCGTTTTTTTTTCCGGATTTTTTTTTCCGTTTTTTTTTTTTTCGGGTTTTTTTTCCGGATTTTTTTTCCGGATTTTTTTTTCTGGATTTTTCCAGATTTTTTTTCCGGATTTTTTTTCCGGGTTTTTTTTTCCGGATTTTTTTTTCAGATTTTTTTTTTTGGATTTTTCCGGATTTTTTTTTCCGTTTTTTTTTCCGGATTTTTTTTTCCGTTTTTTTTTTTTTTGGGTTTTTTTTCCGGATTTTTTTTCCGGATTTTTTTTTCTGGATTTTTCCAGATTTTTTTTCCGGATTTTTTTAAGCGGATTTCGCCGGATTTTTTTTTCCCTTTTTTTTTTTCGGGTTTTTTTTCCGGATTTTTTTTCCAGATTTTTTTTTCTGGATTTTTCCAGATTTTTTTTCCGGATTTTTTTTCCGGGTTTTTTTTTCCGGATTTTTTTTCCAGATTTTTTTTTTTGGATTTTTCCGGATTTTTTTTTCCGTTTTTTTTTCCGGATTTTTTTTTCCGTTTTTTTTTTTTTTCGGGTTTTTTTTCCGGATTTTTTTTCCGGATTTTTTTTTCTGGATTTTTCCAGATTTTTTTTCCGGATTTTTTTTTTCCGGATTTTTCCGGATTTTTTTTCCTGCATTTTTTTTCCAGATTTTTTTTCCGTTTTTTTTTCAGGGTTTTTTTTCCGGATTTTTTTTTGGATTTTTTTTAGCGGATTTCGCCGGATTTTTTTTCCAGATTTTTTTTCCGGATTTTTTTTTCCGTTTTTTTTTTTTTCGGGTTTTTTTTCCGGATTTTTTTTCCGGATTTTTTTTCCGGGTTTTTTTTTCCGGATTTTTTTCCAGATTTTTTTTTTTGGATTTTTCCGGATTTTTTTTTCCGTTTTTTTTTCCGGATTTTTTTTTCCGTTTTTTTTTTTTTTGGGTTTTTTTTCCGGATTTTTTTTCCGGATTTTTTTTTCCGGATTTTTTTTCCAGATTTTTTTTTTTGGATTTTTCCGGATTTTTTTTTCCGTTTTTTTTTCCGGATTTTTTTTTCCGTTTTTTTTTTTTTTGGGTTTTTTTTCCGGATTTTTTTTCCGGATTTTTTTTTCTGGATTTTTCCAGATTTTTTTTCCGGATTTTTTTAAGCGGATTTCGCCGGATTTTTTTTCCAGATTTTTTTTCCGGATTTTTTTTCTGGATTTTTTTTTTCCGGATTTTTCCGGATTTTTTTTCCTGAATTTTTTTTCCAGATTTTTTTTCCGTTTTTTTTTTCCGGGTTTTTTTTCCGGATTTTTTTTCCAGATTTTTTTTTTTGGATTTTTCCGGATTTTTTTTTTCCGTTTTTTTTTCCGGATTTTTTTTTCCGTTTTTTTTTTTTTCGGGTTTTTTTTCCGGATTTTTTTTCCGGATTTTTTTTTCTGGATTTTTCCAGATTTTTTTTCCGGATTTTTTTTAGCGGATTTCGCCGGATTTTTTTTCCAGATTTTTTTTTCCGGATTTTTTTTCTGGATTTTTTTATTCCGGATTTTTCCGGATTTTTTTTTCTGCATTTTTTTTCTGGATTTTTTTTTCGGACTTTTCCAGATTTTTTTTTCCGGATTTTTTTTCCGGATTTTTTTTCTGGGTTTTTTTACCGGATTTTTTTTCCGGATTTTTTTTCTGGATTTTTTTTTTCCGGATTTTTCCGGATTTTTTTTCCTGCATTTTTTTTCCAGATTTTTTTTCCGTTTTTTTTTTCCGGGTTTTTTTTCCGGATTTTTTTTCCGGATTTTTTTTCTGGGTTTTTTTACCGGATTTTTTTTCCGGGTTTTTTTTCCGGATTTTTTTTTCCGGATTTTTTTTAGCGGATTTCGCCGGATTTTTTTTTCCAGATTTTTTCGGATTTTTTTTTCCGGATTTTTTTTTTCCGGATTTTTTTTCTGGATTTTTTTTTTGGACTTTTTTCCGGATTTTTGTTTCTGGACTTTACCGGATTTTTTTCCCCGGATTTTTCCGGATTTTTTTTTCTGGATTCTTCCGGATTTTTTTTCCTGCATTTTTTTTCCAGATTTTTTTTCCGTTTTTTTTTCCGGGTTTTTTTTCCGGATTTTTTTTCCGGATTTTTTTTAGCGGATTTCGCCGGATTTTTTTTCCAGATTTTTTTTCCGGATTTTTTTTCTGGATTTTTTTTTCCGGATTTTTCCGGATTTTTTTTCCGCATTATTTTTCCGTTTTTTTTTTCCGGATTTTTTTTTCCAGATTTTTTTTCCGGATTTTTTTTCCGGATTTTTTTTTCCGGATTTTTTTTCTGGATTTTTCCGGATTTTTTTTCTGGATTTTCTTTTCCGGATTTTTTTTTCCGGATTTTTCCGGATTTTTTTTTCCGGATTTTTTTTCCCTGATTTTTTTTCATGATTTTTTTTTCTGGATTTTTCCGGATTTTTTTTCCAGATTTTTTTTTTCCTGATTTTTCCTGATTTTTTTTTCCTGATTTTTTTTCCTGGATTTTTTTTTCCGGAATTTTCCGGATTTTTTTTCCGGATTTTTTATTCTGGATTTTTTTTCCGCATTTTTTTTCCGGATTTTTTTTTCTGGATTTTTCCTGATTTTTTTCTCCGGATTTTTCTATCAGATTTTTTTTCCGGATTTTTTTTTCCAGATTTTTATTCTGGATTTTTTTTCCGGATTTTTCCGGATTTTTTTTCCGCATTATTTTTCCGTTTTTTTTTTCCGGATTTTTTTTCCGGATTTTTTTTTCTAGATTTTTCCGGATTTTTTTTTGGGATTTTTTCGGATTTTTTTTTCCGGATTTTTTCGGATTTTTTTTTCCGGATTTTTCCAGATTTTTTTTCCTGATTTTTTTCTCCGGATTTTTCTATCGGATTTTTTTTCCGGATTTTTCCGGATTTTTTTTTCCAGATTTTTTTTCTGGATTTTTTTTCCGGATTTTTCCGGATTTTTTTTCCGGATTATTTTTCCGGATTTTTTTTCCGGATTTTTTTTTCCGGATTTTTTTTTCCGGATTTTTCCAGATTTTTTTTTCCTGATTTTTTTTTCCGGATTTTTCTATCGGATTTTTTTTCTATCGGATTTTTTTTCCGGATTTTTTTTCCGGATTTTTTTTAGCGTATTTTTCCGGATTTTTTTTCCAGATTTTTTTTCCGGATTTTTTTTCCAGATTTTTTTTTCCGGATTTTTTTTCCAGATTTTTCTGGATTTTTTTTCCTGATTTTTTTTTCTGGATTTTTCCGGATTTTTTTCCGGATTTTTTTTTTTCCGGATTTTTTTTTCCGGATTTTTTTTTCCGGATTTTTTTTCTGGATTTTTTTTCCGGATTTTTTTTTCCGGATTTTTTTTCTGGATTTTTCTGGATTTTTTTTTCTGGATTTTCTTTTCCGGATTTTTCCGGATTTTTTTTCCTGATTTTTTTCTCCGGATTTTTCTATCGGATTTTTTTTTCCGGATTTTTCCGGATTTTTTTTTCCAGATTTTTTTTCTGGATTTTTTTTCCGGATTTTTCCGGATTTTTTTTCCGGATTTTTTTCCCGGATTTTTCCAGATTTTTTTTTCCGGATTTTTCCAGATTTTTTTCCGGACTTTTCTGGATTTTTTTTCCGGATTTTTTTTCCGGATTTTTTTTTCCGGATTTTTTTTCTGGATTTTTTTTCCTGATTTTTTTTTCCAGATTTTTTTTCTGGATTTTTCCGGAATTTTCTATCGGATTTTTTTTTCCGGATTTTTCCGGATTTTTTTTTCCAGATTTTTTTTTCCGATTTTTTTTCCATATTTTTTCCGGATTTTTTTTTCCAGATTTTTTTTCCAGATTTTTTTTCCGGATTTTTCCAGATTTTTTTTTCCGGATTTTTTTTTACGGATTTTTCTGGATTTTTTTTTCCGGATTTTTTTTTCCGGATTTTTTTTCTGGATTTTTCTGGATTTTTTTTTCTGGATTTTCTTTTCCGGATTTTTCCGGATTTTTTTTCCTGATTTTTTTCTCCGGATTTTTCTATCGGATTTTTTTTTCCGGATTTTTCCGGATTTTTTTTTCCAGATTTTTTTTCTGGATTTTTTTTCCGGATTTTTCCGGATTTTTTTTCCGGATTTTTTTCCCGGATTTTTCCAGATTTTTTTTTCCGGATTTTTCCAGATTTTTTTCCGGACTTTTCTGGATTTTTTTTCCGGATTTTTTTTCCGGATTTTTTTTTCCGGATTTTTTTTTTCTGGATTTTCTTTTCCGGATTTTTTTTTCCGGATTTTTTTTCCGGATTTTTTTTCCAGATTTTTTTTTCCGGATTTTTTTTCCAGATTTTTCTGGATTTTTTTTCCTGATTTTTTTTTCTGGATTTTTCCGGATTTTTTTCCGGATTTTTTTTTTTCCGGATTTTTTTTTCCGGATTTTTTTTTCCGGATTTTTTTTCTGGATTTTTTTTCCGGATTTTTTTTTCCGGATTTTTTTTCTGGATTTTTCTGGATTTTTTTTTCTGGATTTTCTTTTCCGGATTTTTCCGGATTTTTTTTCCTGATTTTTTTCTCCGGATTTTTCTCCGGATTTTTTTTTCCGGATTTTTTTTTCCGGATTTTTTTTCTGGATTTTTTTTCCTGATTTTTTTTTCCAGATTTTTTTTCTGGATTTTTCCGGAATTTTCTATCGGATTTTTTTTTCCGGATTTTTCCGGATTTTTTTTTCCAGATTTTTTTTTCCGATTTTTTTTCCATATTTTTTCCGGATTTTTTTTTCCAGATTTTTTTTCCAGATTTTTTTTCCGGATTTTTCCAGATTTTTTTTTCCGGATTTTTTTTTACGGATTTTTCCGGATTTTTTTTTCGAGATTTTTTTTCCGGATTTTTCCAGATTTTTTTTTCCGATTTTTTTTTCCAGATTTTTCCGGATTTTTTTTTCCAGATTTTTTTTCCGGATTTTTTTTCCGGATTTTTTTTTCCGGATTTTTTTTTCTGGATTTTTCCGGATTTTTTTTTCTGGATTTTCTTTTCCGGATTTTTTTTCCGGATTTTTCAGGATTTTTTTTTCCGGATTTTTTTTCCCTGATTTTTTTTCATGATTTTTTTTTCTGGATTTTTCCGGATTTTTTTTCCAGATTTTTTTTTTCCGGATTTTTCCTGATTTTTTTTTCCTGATTTTTTTTCCTGGATTTTTTTTTCCGGATTTTTCCGGATTTTTTTTCCGGATTTTTTATTCTGGATTTTTTTTTCCGCATTTTTTTTCCGGATTTTTTTTTCTGGATTTTTCCTGATTTTTTTCTCCGGATTTTTCTATCAGATTTTTTTTCCGGATTTTTTTTTCCAGATTTTTATTCTGGATTTTTTTTCCGGATTTTTCCGGATTTTTTTTCCGCATTATTTTTCCGTTTTTTTTTTCCGGATTTTTTTTCTGGATTTTTCCGGATTTTTTTTTCTGGATTTTCTTTTCCGGATTTTTCCGGATTTTTTTTCCTGATTTTTTTCTCCGGATTTTTCTATCGGATTATTTTTTCCGGATTTTTCCGGATTTTTTTTCCGGATTTTTTTTTCCGGATTTTTTTTCTGGATTTTTCCGGATTTTTCTATCGGATTTTTTTTTCCGGATTTTTTTTTCCGGATTTTTTTTCTGGATTTTTTTTCCGGATTTTTTTTTCCGGATTTTTTTTCTGGATTTTTCCGGATTTTTCTATCGGATTTTTTTTTCCGGATTTTTCCGGATTTTTTTTCCAGATTTTTTTTCCGGATTTTTTTTCCGGATTTTTCTATCGGATTTTTTTTCCGGATTTTTCCGGATATTTTTTACGGATTTTTTTTCCGGATTATTTTTCCGGATTTTTTTCCGGATTTTTTCTTCCGGATTTTTTTTTCCGGATTTTTTTTCCAGATTTTTTTTCCGGATTTTTTTTTCCAGATTTTTTTTCTGGATTTTTTTTCTGGATTTTTCCGGATTTTTTTTTTTTGATTTTTTCGGATTTTTCTATCGGATTTTTTTTTCCGGATTTTTCCGGATTTTTTTTCCAGATTTTTTTTCCGGATTTTTTTTCCGGATTTTTCCGGATATTTTTTCCGGATTTTTCTATCGGATTTTTTTTCCGGATTTTTCCGGATATTTTTTACGGATTTTTTTTCCGGATTATTTTTCCGGATTTTTTTCCGGATTTTTTCTTCCGGATTTTTTTTTCCGGATTTTTTTTCCAGATTTTTTTTCCGGATTTTTTTTTCCAGATTTTTTTTCTGGATTTTTTTTCTGGATTTTTCCGGATTTTTTTTTTTTGATTTTTTCGGATTTTTTTTTCCGGATTTTTCCGGATTTTTCCAGATTTTTTTTCCTGATTTTTTTCTCCGGATTTTTCTATCGGATTTTTTTTTCCGGATTTTTTCGGATTTTTTTTTCCAGATTTTTTTTCTGGATTTTTTTTCCGGATTTTTTTTTCTGGATTTTTCCGGATTTTTTTTTGATTTTTTCGGATTTTTTTTTCCGGATTTTTCCGGATTTTTTTTTCCGGATTTTTCCAGATTTTTTTTCCTGATTTTTTTTTCCGGATTTTTCTATCGGATTTTTTTTCCGGATTTTTCCGGATATTTTTTCCGGATTTTTTTTCCGGATTTTTTTTAGCGTATTTTTCCGGATTTTTTTTCCAGATTTTTTTTCCGGATTTTTTTTCCAGATTTTTTTTTCCGGATTTTTTTCCGGATTTTTCAGGATTTTTTTTCCTGATTTTTTTTTCTGGATTTTTCCGGATTTTTTTCCGGATTTTTTTTTTTACGGATTTTTTTTTCCGGATTTTTTTTTCCGGATTTTTTTTCTGGATTTTTTTTCCGGATTTTTTTTTCCGGATTTTTTTTCTGGATTTTTCCGGATTTTTTTTTCTGGATTTTTTTTCCGGATTTTTTTTAGCGTATTTTTCCGGATTTTTTTTCCAGATTTTTTTTCCGGATTTTTTTTCCGGATTTTTTTTTCCGGATTTTTTTTTCCGGATTTTTCCAGATTTTTTTTTCCTGATTTTTTTTTCCGGATTTTTCTATCGGATTTTTTTTTCCGGATTTTTCTATCGGATTTTTTTTTCCGGATTTTTCCGGATTTTTTTTTCCAGATTTTTTTTCCGGATTTTTTTTCCGGATTTTTCCGGATATTTTTTCCGGATTATTTTTCCGGATTTTTTTTCCGGATTTTTTCTTCCGGATTTTTTTTTCCGGATTTTTTTTCCAGATTTTTTTTTCCGGATTTTTTTTTCCGGATTTTTCCGGATTTTTTTTTCCGGATTTTTTTTCCGGTTTTTTTTCCCGGATTTTTTTTCCGTATTTTTTTTCCGTATTTTTCCGGATTTTTTTTTCCGGATTTTTTTTTCCAGATTTTTTTTCCGGATTTTTTTTTCCGGATTTTTCCGGATTTTTTTTTCCAGATTTTTCCGGATTTTTTTTTCCGGATTTTTTTTCCCAATTTTTTTTTCCGGATTTTTTTTTCCGGATTTTTCCGGAATTTTTTTTCTAGATTTTTTTTCCGGATTTTTTTTCTGGATTTTTTTTTCCGGATTTTTTTTCTGGATTTTTTCGGATTTTTCCGGATTTTTTTTTCCGGATTTTTTTTTTCTGGATTTTCTTTTCCGGATTTTTTTTTCCGGATTTTTTTTCCGGATTTTTTTTTCGGATATTTTTTTCCGGATTTTTTTTTCCGGATTTTTCCGGATTTTTTTTCAGGATTTTTCCGGAATTTTTTTTCTAGATTTTTTTTCCGGATTTTTTTTCCGGATTATTTTTCCGGATTTTTTTTCCGGATTTTTTTTTCCTGATTTTTTTTTCCGGATTTTTTTTTTCCCGATTTTTTTTTCCGGATTTTTTTTTCCGGATTTTTCCGGAATTTTTTTTCTAGATTTTTTTTCCGGATTTTTTTTCTGGATTTTTTTTTCCGGATTTTTTTTTAGCGGATTTTTCCGGATTTTTTTTTCCAGATTTTTTTTCCGGATTTTTTTTCCGGATTTTTCCGGATATTTTTTCCGGATTTTTTTTCCGGATTATTTTTCCGGATTTTTTTTCCGGATTTTTTCTTCCGGATTTTTTTTTCCGGATTTTTTTTCCAGATTTTTTTTTCCGGATTTTTTTTTCCGGATTTTTCCGGATTTTTTTTTCCGGATTTTTTTTCCGGTTTTTTTTCCCGGATTTTTTTTCTCGATTTTTTTTCCGTATTTTTCCTGATTTTTTTTTCCGGATTTTTTTTTCCAGATTTTTTTTCCGGATTTTTTTTTCCGGATTTTTCCGGATTTTTTTTTCCGGATTTTTTTTTCCGGATTTTTCCGGAATTTTTTTTCTAGATTTTTTTTCCGGATTTTTTTTCTGGATTTTTTTTTCCGGATTTTTTTTCTGGATTTTTTCGGATTTTTCCGGATTTTTTTTTCCGGATTTTTTTTTTCTGGATTTTTTTTTCTGGATTTTTTTTTCCGGATTTTTTTTTCGGATTTTTTTTCCGGATTTTTTTTTCCGGATATTTTTTTCCGGATTTTTTTTTCAGGATTTTTCCGGATTTTTTTTTCAGGATTTTTCGGAATTTTCCGGATTTTTCCGGATTTTTTTTCGGATTTTTTCGGATTTTTTTTTTCCGGATTTTTTTTCCAGATTTTTTTTCAGGATTTTTTTTCCGGATTTTTCCGGATATTTTTTCCGGATTTTTTTTCCGGATTTTTTCTTCCGGATTTTTTTTTCCGGATTTTTTTTCCAGATTTTTTTTTCCGGATTTTTTTTTCCGGATTTTTCCGGATTTTTTTTTCCGGATTTTTTTTCCGGTTTTTTTTTCCGGATTTTTTTTTCCCGATTTTTTTTTCCGGATTTTTTTTTCCGGATTTTTCCGGAATTTTTTTTCTAGATTTTTTTTCCGGATTTTTTTTCTGGATTTTTTTTTCCGGATTTTTTTTTAGCGGATTTTTCCGGATTTTTTTCTCCGGATTTTTTTTTCCGGATTTATCCGGATTTTTTTTCCGGATTTATCCGGATTTTTTTTCCGGATTTTTCCGGATTTTTTTTTCCTGATTTTTTTTCCGGATTTTTCTATCGGATTTTTTTTTCCGGATTTTTCTATCGGATTTTTTTTCCCGGATTTTTCCGGATTTTTTTTTCCCGATTTTTTTTTCGGATTTTTTTTCCGGATTTTTCCGGAATTTTTTTTCTAGATTTTTTTTCCGGATTTTTTTTCTGGATTTTTTTTTCCGGATTTTTTTTTAGCGGATTTTTCCGGATTTTTTTCTCCGGATTTTTTTTTCCGGATTTATCCGGATTTTTTTTCCGGATTTTTCCGGATTTTTTTTTCCTAATTTTTTTTTCCGGATTTTTCTATCGGATTTTTTTTTCCGGATTTTTCTATCGGATTTTTTTTCCGGATTTTTCCGGATTTTTTTTTCCAGATTTTTTTTCCGGATTTTTTTTCCGGATTTTTTCTTCCGGATTTTTTTTTCCGGATTTTTTTTCCAGATTTTTTTTTCCGGATTTTTTTTTCCGGATTTTTCCGGATTTTTTTTTCCGGATTTTTTTTCCGGTTTTTTTTCCCGGATTTTTTTTCCTGATTTTTTTTTCCGGATTTTTTTTTCCAGATTTTTTTTCCGGATTTTTTTTCCGGATTTTTCCGGATTTTTTTTTCCGGATTTTTCCTGAATTTTTTTTCTAGATTTTTTTTCCGGATTTTTTTTCTGGATTTTTTTTTCCGGATTTTTTTTCTGGATTTTTTCGGATTTTTCCGGATTTTTTTTTCCGGATTTTTTTTTTCTGGATTTTCTTTTCCGGATTTTTTTTTCCGGATTTTTTTTTCGGATTTTTTTTCCGGATTTTTTTTTCCGGATATTTTTTTCCGGATTTTTTTTTCAGGATTTTTCCGGATTTTTTTTTCAGGATTTTTCGGAATTTTCCGGATTTTTCCGGATTTTTTTTCGGATTTTTTCGGATTTTTTTTTTCCGGATTTTTTTTCCAGATTTTTTTTCAGGATTTTTTTTCTGGATTTTTCCGGATATTTTTTCCGGATTTTTTTTCCGGATTATTTTTCCGGATTTTTTTTCCGGATTTTTTCTTCCGGATTTTTTTTTCCGGATTTTTTTTCCAGATTTTTTTTTCCGGATTTTTTTTTCCGGATTTTTCCGGATTTTTTTTTCCGGATTTTTTTTCCGGTTTTTTTCCCGGATTTTTTTTTCCGGATTTTTTTTCTGGATTTTTCTGGATTTTTTTTTCTGGATTTTCTTTTCCGGATTTTTCCGGATTTTTTTTCCGGATTTTTTTCTCCGGATTTTTCTATCGGATTTTTTTTTCCGGATTTTTCCGGATTTTTTTTTCCAGATTTTTTTTCTGGATTTTTTTTCCGGATTTTTTTTTCCGGATTTTTTTTTCCGGATTTTTCCGGATTTTTTTTTCCGGATTTTTTTTCCGGTTTTTTTCCCGGATTTTTTTTTCCGGATTTTTTTTCTGGATTTTTCTGGATTTTTTTTTCTGGATTTTCTTTTCCGGATTTTTCCGGATTTTTTTTCCGGATTTTTTTCTCCGGATTTTTCTATCGGATTTTTTTTTCCGGATTTTTCCGGATTTTTTTTCCAGATTTTTTTTCTCGATTTTTTTTCCGGATTTTTCCTGATTTTTTTTTCCGGATTTTTTTTTCCGGATTTTTTTTTCCAGATTTTTTTTCCGGATTTTTTTTTCCGGATTTTTCCGGATTTTTTTTTTCTGGATTTTTCCGGATTTTTTTTTCTGGATTTTCTTTTCCGGATTTTTTTTCCGGATTTTTCCGGATTTTTTTTTCCGGATTTTTTTTCCCTGATTTTTTTTCATGATTTTTTTTTCTGGATTTTTCCGGAATTTTTTTTCTAGATTTTTTTTCCGGATTTTTTTTCTGGATTTTTTTCTCCGGATTTTTCTATCGGATTTTTTTTTCCGGATTTTTCCGGATTTTTTTTTCCAGATTTTTTTTCTCGATTTTTTTTCCGTATTTTTCCTGATTTTTTTTTCCGGATTTTTTTTTCCGGATTTTTTTTTCCAGATTTTTTTTCCGGATTTTTTTTTCCGGATTTTTCCGGATTTTTTTTTTCTGGATTTTTCCGGATTTTTTTTTCTGGATTTTCTTTTCCGGATTTTTTTTCCGGATTTTTCCGGATTTTTTTTTCCGGATTTTTTTTTCCCGATTTTTTTTTCCGGATTTTTTTTTCCGGATTTTTCCGGAATTTTTTTTCTAGATTTTTTTTCCGGATTTTTTTTCTGGATTTTTTTTTCCGGATTTTTTTTTAGCGGATTTTTCCGGATTTTTTTCTCCGGATTTTTTTTTCCGGATTTTTTTTCCGGATTTTTTTTCCAGATTTTTTTTTCCGGATTTTTTTTTCAGATTTTTCTGGATTTTTTTTCCTGATTTTTTTTTCTGGATTTTTCCGGATTTTTTTCCGGATTTTTTTTTTTCCGGATTTTTTTTCCGGATTTTTTTTTCCGGATTTTTTTTCTGGATTTTTTTTCCGGATTTTTTTTTCCGGATTTTTTTTCTGGATATTTCCGGATTTTTCTATCGGATTTTTTTTCCAGATTTTTTTCCGGATTTTTCCAGATTTTTTTTTCCGGTTTTTTTTTCGAGATTTTTTTTCCGGATTTTTCCAGATTTTTTTTTCCGATTTTTTTTTCCAGATTTTTCCGGATTTTTTTTTCCAGATTTTTTTTCCGGATTTCTTTTCCGGATTTTTTATTCTGGATTTTTTTTTCCGCATTTTTTTTCCGGATTTTTTTTTCCAGATTTTTCCGGATTTTTTTTTCCAGATTTTTTTTCCGGATTTTTTTTCCGGATTTTTTTTTCCGGATTTTTTTTCTGGATTTTTCCGGATTTTTTTTCTGGATTTTCTTTTCCGGATTTTTTTTTCCGGATTTTTCCGGATTTTTTTTTCCGGATTTTTTTTCCCTGATTTTTTTTCATTATTTTTTTTTCTGGATTTCTCCGGATTTTTTTTCCAGATTTTTTTTTCCTGATTTTTCCTGATTTTTTTTTCCTGATTTTTTTTCCTGGATTTTTTTTTCCGGAATTTTCCGGATTTTTTTTCCGGATTTTTTATTCTGGATTTTTTTTTCCGCATTTTTTTTCCGGATTTTTTTTTCTGGATTTTTCCTGATTTTTTTCTCCGGATTTTTCTATCAGATTTTTTTTCCGGATTTTTTTTTCCAGATTTTTATTCTGGATTTTTTTTCCGGATTTTTCCGGATTTTTTTTCCGCATTATTTTTCCGTTTTTTTTTTCCGGATTTTTTTTCCGGATTTTTTTTTCTAGATTTTTCCGGATTTTTTTTGGGGATTTTTTCGGATTTTTTTTTCCGGATTTTTTCGGATTTTTTTTTCCGGATTTTTCCAGATTTTTTTTCCTGATTTTTTTCTCCGGATTTTTCTATCGGATTTTTTTTCCGGATTTTTCCGGATTTTTTTTTCCAGATTTTTTTTCTGGATTTTTTTTCCGGATTTTTCCGGATTTTTTTTCCGGATTATTTTTCCGGATTTTTTTTCCGGATTTTTTTTTCCGGATTTTTTTTTCCGGATTTTTCCAGATTTTTTTTTCCTGATTTTTTTTTCCGGATTTTTCTATCGGATTTTTTTTCTATCGGATTTTTTTTCCGGATTTTTTTTCCGGATTTTTTTTAGCGTATTTTTCCGGATTTTTTTTCCAGATTTTTTTTCCGGATTTTTTTTCCAGATTTTTTTTTCCGGATTTTTTTTCCAGATTTTTCTGGATTTTTTTTCCTGATTTTTTTTTCTGGATTTTTCCGGATTTTTTTCCGGATTTTTTTTTTTCCGGATTTTTTTTTCCGGATTTTTTTTTCCGGATTTTTTTTCTGGATTTTTTTTCCGGATTTTTTTTTCCGGATTTTTTTTCTGGATTTTTCTGGATTTTTTTTTCTGGATTTTCTTTTCCGGATTTTTCCGGATTTTTTTTCCTGATTTTTTTCTCCGGATTTTTCTATCGGATTTTTTTTTCCGGATTTTTCCGGATTTTTTTTTCCAGATTTTTTTTCTGGATTTTTTTTCCGGATTTTTCCGGATTTTTTTTCCGGATTTTTTTCCCGGATTTTTCCAGATTTTTTTTTCCGGATTTTTCCAGATTTTTTTCCGGACTTTTCTGGATTTTTTTTCCGGATTTTTTTTCCGGATTTTTTTTTCCGGATTTTTTTTCTGGATTTTTTTTCCTGATTTTTTTTTCCAGATTTTTTTTCTGGATTTTTCCGGAATTTTCTATCGGATTTTTTTTTCCGGATTTTTCCGGATTTTTTTTTCCAGATTTTTTTTTCCGATTTTTTTTCCATATTTTTTCCGGATTTTTTTTTCCAGATTTTTTTTCCAGATTTTTTTTCCGGATTTTTCCAGATTTTTTTTTCCGGATTTTTTTTTACGGATTTTTCTGGATTTTTTTTTCCGGATTTTTTTTTCCGGATTTTTTTTCTGGATTTTTCTGGATTTTTTTTTCTGGATTTTCTTTTCCGGATTTTTCCGGATTTTTTTTCCTGATTTTTTTCTCCGGATTTTTCTATCGGATTTTTTTTTCCGGATTTTTCCGGATTTTTTTTTCCAGATTTTTTTTCTGGATTTTTTTTCCGGATTTTTCCGGATTTTTTTTCCGGATTTTTTTCCCGGATTTTTCCAGATTTTTTTCCGGACTTTTCTGGATTTTTTTTCCGGATTTTTTTTCCGGATTTTTTTTTCCGGATTTTTTTTCTGGATTTTTTTTCCTGATTTTTTTTTCCAGATTTTTTTTCTGGATTTTTCCGGAATTTTCTATCGGATTTTTTTTTCCGGATTTTTCCGGATTTTTTTTTCCAGATTTTTTTTTCCGATTTTTTTTCCATATTTTTTCCGGATTTTTTTTTCCAGATTTTTTTTCCAGATTTTTTTTCCGGATTTTTCCAGATTTTTTTTTCCGGATTTTTTTTTACGGATTTTTCTGGATTTTTTTTTCCAGATTTTTTTTCCGGATTTTTTTTCCGGATTTTTTTTTCCGGATTTTTTTTTCTGGATTTTTCCGGATTTTTTTTTCTGGATTTTCTTTTCCGGATTTTTTTTCCGGATTTTTCCGGATTTTTTTTTCCGGATTTTTTTTCCCTGATTTTTTTTCATGATTTTTTTTTCTGGATTTTTCCGGATTTTTTTTCCAGATTTTTTTTTTCCGGATTTTTCCTGATTTTTTTTCCTGATTTTTTTTCCTGGATTTTTTTTTTCCGGATTTTTCCGGATTTTTTTTCCGGATTTTTTATTCTGGATTTTTTTTTCCGCATTTTTTTTCCGGATTTTTTTTTCTGGATTTTTCCTGATTTTTTTCTCCGGATTTTTCTATCAGATTTTTTTTCCGGATTTTTTTTTCCAGATTTTTATTCTGGATTTTTTTTCCGGATTTTTCCGGATTTTTTTTCCGCATTATTTTTCCGTTTTTTTTTTCCGGATTTTTTTTCTGGATTTTTCCGGATTTTTTTTTCTGGATTTTCTTTTCCGGATTTTTCCTGATTTTTTTTCCTGATTTTTTTCTCCGGATTTTTCTATCGGATTATTTTTTCCGGATTTTTCCGGATTTTTTTTTCGAGATTTTTTTTCTGGATTTTTTTTCCGGATTTTTCCGGATTTTTTTTCCGGATCATTTTTCCGGATTTTTTTTCCGGATTTTTTTTTCCGGATTTTTTTTTCCGGATTTTTCCAGATTTTTTTTTCCTGATTTTTTTTTCCGGATTTTTTTCCGGATTTTTCTGGATTTTTTTTCCGGATTTTTTTTCCGGATTTTTTTTAGCGGATTTTTCCGGATTTTTTTCTCCGGATTTTTTTTTCCGGATTTTTTTTTCCGGATTTTTTTTCTGGATTTTTTTTCCGGATTTTTTTTTCCGGATTTTTTTTCTGGATTTTTCCGGATTTTTCTATCGGATTTTTTTTTCCGGATTTTTCCGGATTTTTTTTTCCAGATTTTTCCGGATATTTTTTCCGGATTTTTTTTCCGGATTATTTTTCCGGATTTTTTTTCCGGATTTTTTCTTCCGGATTTTTTTTTCCAGATTTTTCCGGATTTTTTTTTCCAGATTTTGTTTCCGGATTTTTTTTCCGGATTTTTCCGGATATTTTTTCCGGATTTTTCTATCGGATTTTTTTTCCGGATTTTTCCGGATATTTTTTACGGATTTTTTTTCCGGATTATTTTTCCGGATTTTTTTCCGGATTTTTTCTTCCGGATTTTTTTTTACGGATTTTTTTTCCAGATTTTTTTTCCGGATTTTTTTTTCCAGATTTTTTTTCTGGATTTTTTTTCTGGATTTTTCCGGATTTTTTTTTTTTTGATTTTTCCGGATTTTTTTTTCCGGATTTTTCCGGATTTTTCCAGATTTTTTTTCCTGATTTTTTTCTCCGGATTTTTCTATCGGATTTTTTTTTCCGGATTTTTCCGGATTTTTTTTTCCAGATTTTTTTTCTGGATTTTTTTTCCGGATTTTTTTTTCTGGATTTTTCCGGATTTTTTTTTTATTTTTTCGGATTTTTTTTTCCGGATTTTTCCGGATTTTTTTTTCCGGATTTTTCCAGATTTTTTTTCCTGATTTTTTTTTCCGGATTTTTCTATCGGATTTTTTTTCCGGATTTTTCCGGATATTTTTTCCGGATTTTTTTTCTGGATTTTTTTTCCGGATTTTTTTTAGCGTATTTTTCCGGATTTTTTTTCCAGATTTTTCTATCGGATTTTTTTTCCGGATTTTTCCGGATATTTTTTCCGGATTTTTTTTCTGGATTTTTTTTCCGGATTTTTTTTAGCGTATTTTTCCGGATTTTTTTTCCAGATTTTTTTTTCTGGATTTTTCCGGATTTTTTTCCGGATTTTTTTTTTTCCGGATTTTTTTTTCCGGATTTTTTTTTCCGGATTTTTTTTCTGGATTTTTTTTTCCGGATTTTTTTTTCCGGATTTTTTTTCTGGATTTTTCCGGATTTTTTTTTCTGGATTTTTTTTCCGGATTTTTTTTAGCGTATTTTTCCGGATTTTTTTTCCAGATTTTTTTTCCGGATTTTTTTTCCGGATTTTTTTTTCCGGATTTTTTTTTCCGGATTTTTCCAGATTTTTTTTTCCTGATTTTTTTCTCCGGATTTTTCTATCGGATTTTTTTTCCGGATTTTTCCGGATTTTTTTTTCCAGATTTTTTTTCTGGATTTTTTTTCCGGATTTTTCCGGATTTTTTTTCCGGATTATTTTTCCGGATTTTTTTTTCCGGATTTTTTTTTCCGGATTTTTCCAGATTTTTTTTTCCTGATTTTTTTTTCCGGATTTTTCTATCGGATTTTTTTTCTATCGGATTTTTTTTCCGGATTTTTTTTCCGGATTTTTTTTTAGCGGATTTTTCCGGATTTTTTTCTCCGGATTTTTTTTTCCGGATTTATCCGGATTTTTTTTCCGGATTTTTTTTAGCGTATTTTTCCGGATTTTTTTTCCAGATTTTTTTTCCGGATTTTTTTTCCAGATTTTTTTTTCCGGATTTTTTTTCCCGATTTTTCTGGATTTTTTTTCCGGATTTTTTTTTTCTGGATTTTTCCGGATTTTTTTCCGGATTTTTTTTTTTCCGGATTTTTTTTTCCGGATTTTTTTTTCCGGATTTTTTTTCTGGATTTTTTTTCCGGATTTTTTTTTCCGGATTTTTTTTCTGGATTTTTCTGGATTTTTTTTTCTGGATTTTCTTTTCCGGATTTTTCCGGATTTTTTTTCCTGATTTTTTTCTCCGGATTTTTCTATCGGATTTTTTTTTCCGGATTTTTCCGGATTTTTTTTTCCAGATTTTTTTTCTGGATTTTTTTTCCGGATTTTTCCGGATTTTTTTTCCGGATCATTTTTCCGGATTTTTTTTCCGGATTTTTTTTTCCGGATTTTTTTTTCCGGATTTTTCCAGATTTTTTTTTCCGGATTTTTCCAGATTTTTTTCCGGATTTTTCTGGATTTTTTTTCCGGATTTTTTTTCCGGATTTTTTTTTAGCGGATTTTTCCAGATTTTTTTCTCCGGATTTTTTTTTCCGGATTTTTTTTTCCGGATTTTTTTTCTGGATTTTTTTTCCGGATTTTTTTTTCCAGATTTTTTTTCTGGATTTTTCCGGAATTTTCTATCGGATTTTTTTTTCCGGATTTTTCCGGATTTTTTTTTCCAGATTTTTTTTTCCGATTTTTTTTCCATATTTTTCCGGATTTTTTTTTCCAGATTTTTTTTCCAGATTTTTTTTCCGGATTTTTCCAGATTTTTTTTTCCGGATTTTTTTTTACGGATTTTTCCGGATTTTTTTTTCGAGATTTTTTTTCCGGATTTTTCCAGATTTTTTTTCCGATTTTTTTTTCCAGATTTTTCCGGATTTTTTTTTCCAGATTTTTTTTCCGGATTTTTTTTCCGGATTTTTTTTTCCGGATTTTTTTTCTGGATTTTTCCGGATTTTTTTTTCTGGATTTTCTTTTCCGGATTTTTTTTCCGGATTTTTCCGGATTTTTTTTTCCGGATTTTTTTTTTCCGGATTTTTCCTGATTTTTTTTCCTGATTTTTTTTCCTGGATTTTTTTTTTCCGGATTTTTCCGGATTTTTTTTCCGGATTTTTTATTCTGGATTTTTTTTTCCGCATTTTTTTTCCGGATTTTTTTTTCTGGATTTTTCCTGATTTTTTTCTCCGGATTTTTCTATCAGATTTTTTTTCCGGATTTTTTTTTCCAGATTTTTATTCTGGATTTTTTTTCCGGATTTTTCCGGATTTTTTTTCCGCATTATTTTTCCGTTTTTTTTTTCCGGATTTTTTTTCTGGATTTTTCCGGATTTTTTTTTCTGGATTTTCTTTTCCGGATTTTTCCTGATTTTTTTTCCTGATTTTTTTCTCCGGATTTTTCTATCGGATTATTTTTTCCGGATTTTTCCGGATTTTTTTTTCGAGATTTTTTTTCTGGATTTTTTTTCCGGATTTTTCCGGATTTTTTTTCCGGATTTTTTTTTCCGGATTTTTTTTTCCGGATTTTTCCAGATTTTTTTTTCCTGATTTTTTTTTCCGGATTTTTTTCCGGATTTTTCTGGATTTTTTTTCCGGATTTTTTTTCCGGATTTTTTTTAGCGGATTTTTCCGGATTTTTTTCTCCGGATTTTTTTTTCCGGATTTTTTTTTCCGGATTTTTTTTCTGGATTTTTTTTCCGGATTTTTTTTTCCGGATTTTTTTTCTGGATTTTTCCGGATTTTTCTATCGGATTTTTTTTTCCGGATTTTTCCGGATTTTTTTTTCCAGATTTTTCCGGATATTTTTTCCGGATTTTTTTTCCGGATTATTTTTCCGGATTTTTTTTCCGGATTTTTTCTTCCGGATTTTTTTTTCCAGATTTTTCCGGATTTTTTTTTCCAGATTTTGTTTCCGGATTTTTTTTCCGGATTTTTCCGGATATTTTTTCCGGATTTTTCTATCGGATTTTTTTTCCGGATTTTTCCGGATATTTTTTACGGATTTTTTTTCCGGATTATTTTTCCGGATTTTTTTCCGGATTTTTTCTTCCGGATTTTTTTTTACGGATTTTTTTTCCAGATTTTTTTTCCGGATTTTTTTTTCCAGATTTTTTTTCTGGATTTTTTTTCTGGATTTTTCCGGATTTTTTTTTTTTTGATTTTTCCGGATTTTTTTTTCCGGATTTTTCCGGATTTTTCCAGATTTTTTTTCCTGATTTTTTTCTCCGGATTTTTCTATCGGATTTTTTTTTCCGGATTTTTCCGGATTTTTTTTTCCAGATTTTTTTTCTGGATTTTTTTTCCGGATTTTTTTTTCTGGATTTTTCCGGATTTTTTTTTTATTTTTTCGGATTTTTTTTTCCGGATTTTTCCGGATTTTTTTTTCCGGATTTTTCCAGATTTTTTTTCCTGATTTTTTTTTCCGGATTTTTCTATCGGATTTTTTTTCCGGATTTTTCCGGATATTTTTTCCGGATTTTTTTTCTGGATTTTTTTTCCGGATTTTTTTTAGCGTATTTTTCCGGATTTTTTTTCCAGATTTTTCTATCGGATTTTTTTTCCGGATTTTTCCGGATATTTTTTCCGGATTTTTTTTCTGGATTTTTTTTCCGGATTTTTTTTAGCGTATTTTTCCGGATTTTTTTTCCAGATTTTTTTTTCTGGATTTTTCCGGATTTTTTTCCGGATTTTTTTTTTTCCGGATTTTTTTTTCCGGATTTTTTTTTCCGGATTTTTTTTCTGGATTTTTTTTTCCGGATTTTTTTTTCCGGATTTTTTTTCTGGATTTTTCCGGATTTTTTTTTCTGGATTTTTTTTCCGGATTTTTTTTAGCGTATTTTTCCGGATTTTTTTTCCAGATTTTTTTTCCGGATTTTTTTTCCGGATTTTTTTTTCCGGATTTTTTTTTCCGGATTTTTCCAGATTTTTTTTTCCTGATTTTTTTCTCCGGATTTTTCTATCGGATTTTTTTTCCGGATTTTTCCGGATTTTTTTTTCCAGATTTTTTTTCTGGATTTTTTTTCCGGATTTTTCCGGATTTTTTTTCCGGATTATTTTTCCGGATTTTTTTTTCCGGATTTTTTTTTCCGGATTTTTCCAGATTTTTTTTTCCTGATTTTTTTTTCCGGATTTTTCTATCGGATTTTTTTTCTATCGGATTTTTTTTCCGGATTTTTTTTCCGGATTTTTTTTTAGCGGATTTTTCCGGATTTTTTTCTCCGGATTTTTTTTTCCGGATTTATCCGGATTTTTTTTCCGGATTTTTTTTAGCGTATTTTTCCGGATTTTTTTTCCAGATTTTTTTTCCGGATTTTTTTTCCAGATTTTTTTTTCCGGATTTTTTTTCCCGATTTTTCTGGATTTTTTTTCCGGATTTTTTTTTTCTGGATTTTTCCGGATTTTTTTCCGGATTTTTTTTTTTCCGGATTTTTTTTTCCGGATTTTTTTTTCCGGATTTTTTTCTGGATTTTTTTTCCGGATTTTTTTTTCCGGATTTTTTTTCTGGATTTTTCTGGATTTTTTTTTCTGGATTTTCTTTTCCGGATTTTTCCGGATTTTTTTTCCTGATTTTTTTCTCCGGATTTTTCTATCGGATTTTTTTTTCCGGATTTTTCCGGATTTTTTTTTCCAGATTTTTTTTCTGGATTTTTTTTCCGGATTTTTCCGGATTTTTTTTCCGGATCATTTTTCCGGATTTTTTTTCCGGATTTTTTTTTCCGGATTTTTTTTTCCGGATTTTTCCAGATTTTTTTTTCCGGATTTTTCCAGATTTTTTTCCGGATTTTTCTGGATTTTTTTTCCGGATTTTTTTTCCGGATTTTTTTTTAGCGGATTTTTCCAGATTTTTTTCTCCGGATTTTTTTTTCCGGATTTTTTTTTCCGGATTTTTTTTCTGGATTTTTTTTCCGGATTTTTTTTTCCAGATTTTTTTTCTGGATTTTTCCGGAATTTTCTATCGGATTTTTTTTTCCGGATTTTTCCGGATTTTTTTTTCCAGATTTTTTTTTCCGATTTTTTTTCCATATTTTTCCGGATTTTTTTTTCCAGATTTTTTTTCCAGATTTTTTTTCCGGATTTTTCCAGATTTTTTTTTCCGGATTTTTTTTTACGGATTTTTCCGGATTTTTTTTCCGCATTATTTTTCCGTTTTTTTTTTCCGGATTTTTTTTCTGGATTTTTCTGGATTTTTTTTTCTGGATTTTCTTTTCCGGATTTTTCCGGATTTTTTTTCCTGATTTTTTTCTCCGGATTTTTCTATCGGATTATTTTTTCCGGATTTTTTTTTCCGGATTTTTCCGGAATTTTTTTTCTAGATTTTTTTTCCGGATTTTTTTTCTAGATTTTTTTTCCGGATTTTTTTTCTGGATTTTTTTTTAGCGGATTTTTCCGGATTTTTTTCTCCGGATTTTTTTTTCCGGATTTATCCGGATTTTTTTTCCGGATTTTTTTTCCGGATTTTTTTTTCCTAATTTTTTTTTTCCGGATTTTTCTATCGGATTTTTTTTTCCGGATTTTTCTATCGGATTTTTTTTTCCGGATTTTTCCGGATTTTTTTTTCCAGATTTTTTTTCCGGATTTTTTTTCCGGATTTTTCCGGATATTTTTTCCGGATTTTTTTTCCGGATTATTTTTCCGGATTTTTTTTCCGGATTTTTTCTTCCGGATTTTTTTTTCCGGATTTTTTTTCCAGATTTTTTTTTCCGGATTTTTTTTTCCAGATTTTTCCGGATTTTTTTTTCCGGATTTTTTTTCCGGTTTTTTTTCCCGGATTTTTTTTCTCGATTTTTTTTCCGTATTTTTCCTGATTTTTTTTTCCGGATTTTTTTTCCTGATTTTTTTTTCTGGATTTTTCCGGATTATTTTTCCGGATTTTTTTTCCGGATTTTTTCTTCCGGATTTATTTTTCCGGATTTTTTTTCCAGATTTTTTTTTCCGGATTTTTTTTTCCAGATTTTTCCGGATTTTTTTTTCCGGATTTTTTTTCCGGTTTTTTTTCCCGGATTTTTTTTCTCGATTTTTTTTCCGTATTTTTCCTGATTTTTTTTTCCGGATTTTTTTTTCCGGATTTTTTTTTCCGGATTTTTTCGGATTTTTTTTTCCGGATTTTTTTTTCCGGATTTTTCCGGAATTTTTTTTCTAGATTTTTTTTCCGGATTTTTTTTCTGGATTTTTTTTCCGGATTTTTTTTCTGGATTTTTTCGGATTTTTCCGGATTTTTTTTTCCGGATTTTTTTTTTCTGGATTTTCTTTTCCGGATTTTTTTTTCCGGATTTTTTTTTCGGATTTTTTTTCCGGATTTTTTTTCAGGATTTTTCCGGATTTTTTTTTCAGGATTTTTCGGAATTTTCCGGATTTTTCCGGATTTTTTTTCGGATTTTTTCGGATTTTTTTTTCCGGATTTTTTTTCCGGTTTTTTTTCCCGGATTTTTTTTCTCGATTTTTTTTCCGTATTTTTCCTGATTTTTTTTTCCGGATTTTTTTTCCTGATTTTTTTTTCTGGATTTTTCCGGATTATTTTTCCGGATTTTTTTTCCGGATTTTTTCTTCCGGATTTTTTTTTCCGGATTTTTTTTCCAGATTTTTTTTTCCGGATTTTTTTTTCCAGATTTTTCCGGATTTTTTTTTCCGGATTTTTTTTCCGGTTTTTTTTCCCGGATTTTTTTTCTCGATTTTTTTTCCGTATTTTTCCTGATTTTTTTTTCCGGATTTTTTTTTCCGGATTTTTTTTTCCGGATTTTTTCGGATTTTTTTTTCCGGATTTTTTTTTCCGGATTTTTCCGGAATTTTTTTTCTAGATTTTTTTTCCGGATTTTTTTTCTGGATTTTTTTTCCGGATTTTTTTTCTGGATTTTTTCGGATTTTTCCGGATTTTTTTTTCCGGATTTTTTTTTTCTGGATTTTCTTTTCCGGATTTTTTTTTCCGGATTTTTTTTTCGGATTTTTTTTCCGGATTTTTTTTCAGGATTTTTCCGGATTTTTTTTTCAGGATTTTTCGGAATTTTCCGGATTTTTCCGGATTTTTTTTCGGATTTTTTCGGATTTTTTTTTTCCGGATTTTTTTTCCAGATTTTTTTTCAGTATTTTTTTTCCGGATTTTTCCGGATATTTTTTCCGGATTTTTTTTCCGGATTATTTTTCCGGATTTTTTTTCCGGATTTTTTCTTCCGGATTTTTTTTTCCGGATTTTTTTTCCAGATTTTTTTTTCCGGATTTTTTTTTCCGGATTTTTCCGGATTTTTTTTTCCGGATTTTTTTTCCGGTTTTTTTTCCCGGATTTTTTTTCTCGATTTTTTTTCCGTATTTTTCCTGATTTTTTTTTCCGGATTTTTTTTTCCGGATTTTTTTTTCCAGATTTTTTTTCCGGATTTTTTTTTCCGGATTTTTCCGGATTTTTTTTTCTGGATTTTTCCGGATTTTTTTTTCCGGATTTTTTTTTCCCTATTTTTTTTTCCGGATTTTTTTTTCCGGATTTTTCCGGAATTTTTTTTCTAGATTTTTTTTCCGGATTTTTTTTCTGGATTTTTTTTTCCGGATTTTTTTTTAGCGGATTTTTCCGGATTTTTTTCTCCGGATTTTTTTTTACGGATTTTTTTTCCGGATTTTTTTTCCAGATTTTTTTTTCCTGATTTTTTTTTCCGGATTTTTTTCCGGATTTTTCTGGATTTTTTTTCCGGATTTTTTTTCCGGATTTTTTTTAGCGGATTTTTCCGGATTTTTTTCTCCGGATTTTTTTTTCCGGATTTTTTTTTCCGGATTTTTTTTCTGGATTTTTTTTCCGGATTTTTTTTCCGGATTTTTTTTCTGGATTTTTCTGGATTTTTCTATCGGATTTCTTTTTCCGGATTTTTCCGGATTTTTTTTTCCAGATTTTTTTTTCCGATTTTTTTTCCATATTTTTCCGGATTTTTTTTCCAGATTTTTTTTCCAGATTTTTTTTCCGGATTTTTCCAGATTTTTTTTTCCGGATTTTTTTTTCCGGATTTTTTTTTCAGGATTTTTCGGAATTTTCCGGATTTTTCCGGATTTTTTCGGATTTTTTTTTTCCGGATTTTTTTTCCGGATTTTTTTTCTCGATTTTTTTTCCGTATTTTTCCTGATTTTTTTTTCCGGATTTTTTTTTCCGGATTTTTTTTTCCAGATTTTTTTTCCGGATTTTTTTTTCCGGATTTTTCCGGATTTTTTTTTCTGGATTTTTCCGGATTTTTTTTTCCGGATTTTTTTTTCCCGATTTTTTTTTCCAGATTTTTTTTTCCGGATTTTTTTTTCAGATTTTTCTGGATTTTTTTTCCTGATTTTTTTTTCTGGATTTTTCCGGATTTTTTTCCGGATTTTTTTTTTTCCGGATTTTTTTTTCCGGATTTTTTTTTCCGGATTTTTTTTCTGGATTTTTTTTCCGGATTTTTTTTTCCGGATTTTTTTTCTGGATTTTTCCGGATTTTTTTTCCTGGATTTTCTTTTCCGGATTTTTCCGGATTTTTTTTCCAGATATTTTTTCTGGATTTTTTTTCCGGATTTTTCCGGATTTTTTTTCCGGATCATTTTTCCGGATTTTTTTTCCGGATTTTTTTTTTCGGATTTTTTTTTCCGGATTTTTCCAGATTTTTTTTTCCTGATTTTTTTTTCCGGATTTTTTTCCGGATTTTTCTGGATTTTTTTTCCGGATTTTTTTTCCGGATTTTTTTTAGCGGATTTTTCCGGATTTTTTTCTCCGGATTTTTTTTTCCGGATTTTTTTTTCCGGATTTTTTTTCTGGATTTTTTTTCCGGATTTTTTTTCCGGATTTTTTTTCTGGATTTTTCTGGATTTTTCTATCGGATTTCTTTTTCCGGATTTTTCCGGATTTTTTTTTCCAGATTTTTTTTTCCGATTTTTTTTCCATATTTTTCCGGATTTTTTTTCCAGATTTTTTTTCCAGATTTTTTTTCCGGATTTTTCCAGATTTTTTTTTCCGGATTTTTTTTTTCGGATTTTTTTTTCCGGATTTTTCCAGATTTTTTTTTCCTGATTTTTTTTTCCGGATTTTTTTCCGGATTTTTCTGGATTTTTTTCCGGATTTTTTTTCCGGATTTTTTTTAGCAGATTTTTCCGGATTTTTTTCTCCGGATTTTTTTTTCCGGATTTTTTTTTCCGGATTTTTTTTCTGGATTTTTTTTCCGGATTTTTTTTTCCGGATTTTTTTTCTGGATTTTTCTGGATTTTTCTATCGGATTTCTTTTTCCGGATTTTTCCGGATTTTTTTTTCAGATTTTTTTTTCCGATTTTTTTTCCAGATTTTTCCGGATTTTTTTTTCCAGATTTTTTTTCCAGATTTTTTTTCCGGATTTTTCCAGATTTTTTTTTCCGGATTTTTTTTTCCGGATTTTTTTTTCGAGATTTTTTTTCCGGATTTTTCCAGATTTTTTTTTCTGATTTTTTTTTCCAGATTTTTCCGGATTTTTTTTTCCAGATTTTTTTTCCAGATTTTTTTTCCGGATTTTTTTTTCCGGATTTTTTTTCTGGATTTTTCCGGATTTTTTTTTCTGGATTTTCTTTTCCGGATTTTTTTTCCGGATTTTTCCGGATTTTTTTTTCCGGATTTTTTTTCCCTGATTTTTTTTCATGATTTTTTTTTCTGGATTTTTCCGGATTTTTTTTCCAGATTTTTTTTTTCCGGATTTTTCCTGATTTTTTTTTCCTGATTTTTTTTCCTGGATTTTTTTTTCCGGATTTTTCCAGATTTTTTTTCCGGATTTTTTATTCTGGATTTTTTTTTCCGCATTTTTTTTCTGGATTTTTTTTCCGGATTTTTTTTTTCAGATTTTTTTTCTGGATTTTTCCGGAATTTTCTATCGGATTTTTTTTTCCGGATTTTTCCGGATTTTTTTTTCCAGATTTTTTTTTCCGATTTTTTTTCCATATTTTTCCGGATTTTTTTTTCCAGATTTTTTTTCCAGATTTTTTTTCCGGATTTTTCCAGATTTTTTTTTCGAGATTTTTTTTCCGGATTTTTCCAGATTTTTTTTCCGATTTTTTTTTCCAGATTTTTCCGGATTTTTTTTTCCAGATTTTTTTTTAGGATTTTTTTTCCGGATTTTTTTTTCCGGATTTTTTTTCTGGATTTTTCCGGATTTTTTTTTCTGGATTTTCTTTTCCGGATTTTTTTTCCGGATTTTTTTTTCCAGATTTTTATTCTGGATTTTTTTTCCGGATTTTTCCGGATTTTTTTTCCGCATTATTTTTCCGTTTTTTTTTTCCGGATTTTTTTTCTGGATTTTTCCGGATTTTTTTTTCTGGATTTTCTTTTCCGGATTTTTCCGGATTTTTTTTCCTGATTTTTTTCTCCGGATTTTTCTATCGGATTATTTTTTCCGGATTTTTTTTTCCGGATTTTTCCGGAATTTTTTTTCTAGATTTTTTTTCCGGATTTTTTTTCTAGATTTTTTTTCCGGATTTTTTTTCTGGATTTTTTTTTCCGGATTTTTTTTTCCTAATTTTTTTTTTCCGGATTTTTCTATCGGATTTTTTTTTCCGGATTTTTCTATCGGATTTTTTTTTCCGGATTTTTCCGGATTTTTTTTTCCAGATTTTTTTTCCGGATTTTTTTTCCGGATTTTTCCGGATATTTTTTCCGGATTTTTTTTCCGGATTATTTTTCCGGATTTTTTTTCCGGATTTTTTCTTCCGGATTTTTTTTTCCGGATTTTTTCTTCCAGATTTTTTTTTCCGGATTTTTTTTTCCAGATTTTTCCGGATTTTTTTTCCGGATTTTTTTTCCGGTTTTTTTTCCCGGATTTTTTTTCTCGATTTTTTTTCCGTATTTTTCCTGATTTTTTTTTCCTGATTTTTTTTTCCGGATTTTTTTTTCCGGATTTTTTTTTCCGGATTTTTTTTTCCGGATTTTTTTTTCCGGATTTTTCCGGAATTTTTTTTCTAGATTTTTTTTCCGGATTTTTTTTCTGGATTTTTTTTTCCGGATTTTTTTTCTGGATTTTTTCGGATTTTTCCGGATTTTTTTTTCCGGATTTTTTTTTCGGATTTTTTTTCCGGATTTTTTTTTCAGGATTTTTCCGGATTTTTTTTTCAGGATTTTTCGGAATTTTCCGGATTTTTCCGGATTTTTTTTCGGATTTTTTCGGATTTTTTTTTTCCGGATATTTTTTCCGGATTTTTTTTCCGGATTATTTTTCCGGATTTTTTTTCCGGATTTTTTCTTCCGGATTTTTTTTTCCGGATTTTTTTTCCAGATTTTTTTTTCCGGATTTTTTTTTCCGGATTTTTCCGGATTTTTTTTTCCGGATTTTTTTTCCGGTTTTTTTTCCCGGATTTTTTTTCTCGATTTTTTTTCCGTATTTTTCCTGATTTTTTTTCCGGATTTTTTTTTCCGGATTTTTTTTTCCAGATTTTTTTTTCCGGATTTTTTTTTCAGATTTTTCTGGATTTTTTTTCCTGATTTTTTTTTCTGGATTTTTCCGGATTTTTTTCCGGATTTTTTTTTTTCCGGATTTTTTTTTCCGGATTTTTTTTTCCGGATTTTTTTTCTGGATTTTTTTTCCGGATTTTTTTTTCCGGATTTTTTTTCTGGATTTTTCCGGATTTTTTTTTCTGGATTTTCTTTTCCGGATTTTTCCGGATTTTTTTTCCTGATTTTTTTCTCCGGATTTTTCTATCGGATTTTTTTTCCGGATTTTTCCGGATTTTTTTTTCCAGATATTTTTTCTGGATTTTTTTTCCGGATTTTTCCGGATTTTTTTTCCGGATCATTTTTCCGGATTTTTTTTCCGGATTTTTTTTTTCGGATTTTTTTTTCCGGATTTTTCCAGATTTTTTTTTCCTGATTTTTTTTTCCGGATTTTTTTCCGGATTTTTCTGGATTTTTTTTCCGGATTTTTTTTCCGGATTTTTTTTAGCGGATTTTTCCGGATTTTTTTCTCCGGATTTTTTTTTCCGGATTTTTTTTTCCGGATTTTTTTTCTGGATTTTTTTTCCGGATTTTTTTTTCCGGATTTTTTTTCTGGATTTTTCTGGATTTTTCTATCGGATTTCTTTTTCCGGATTTTTCCGGATTTTTTTTTCCAGATTTTTTTTTCCGATTTTTTTTCCATATTTTTCCGGATTTTTTTTTCCAGATTTTTTTTCCAGATTTTTTTTCCGGATTTTTCCAGATTTTTTTTTCCGGATTTTTTTTTTCGGATTTTTTTTTCCGGATTTTTCCAGATTTTTTTTTCCTGATTTTTTTTTCCGGATTTTTTTCCGGATTTTTCTGGATTTTTTTCCGGATTTTTTTTCCGGATTTTTTTTAGCAGATTTTTCCGGATTTTTTTCTCCGGATTTTTTTTTCCGGATTTTTTTTTCCGGATTTTTTTTCTGGATTTTTTTTCCGGATTTTTTTTTCCGGATTTTTTTTCTGGATTTTTCTGGATTTTTCTATCGGATTTCTTTTTCCGGATTTTTCCGGATTTTTTTTTCCAGATTTTTTTTTCCGATTTTTTTTCCATATTTTTCCGGATTTTTTTTTCCAGATTTTTTTTCCAGATTTTTTTTCCGGATTTTTCCAGATTTTTTTTTCCGGATTTTTTTTTCCGGATTTTTTTTTCGAGATTTTTTTTCCGGATTTTTCCAGATTTTTTTTTCTGATTTTTTTTTCCAGATTTTTCCGGATTTTTTTTTCCAGATTTTTTTTCCAGATTTTTTTTCCGGATTTTTTTTTCCGGATTTTTTTTCTGGATTTTTCCAGATTTTTTTTTCTGGATTTTCTTTTCCGGATTTTTTTTCCGGATTTTTCCGGATTTTTTTTTCCGGATTTTTTTTCCCTGATTTTTTTTCATGATTTTTTTTTCTGGATTTTTCCGGATTTTTTTTCCAGATTTTTTTTTTCCGGATTTTTCCTGATTTTTTTTTCCTGATTTTTTTTCCTGGATTTTTTTTTCCGGATTTTTCCAGATTTTTTTTCCGGATTTTTTATTCTGGATTTTTTTTTCCGCATTTTTTTTCCGGATTTTTTTTTAGCGGATTTTTCCGGATTTTTTTCTCCGGATTTTTTTTTCCGGATTTTTTTTCCGGATTTTTTTTCTGGATTTTTTTTCCGGATTTTTTTTTTCAGATTTTTTTTCTGGATTTTTCCGGAATTTTCTATCGGATTTTTTTTTCCGGATTTTTCCGGATTTTTTTTTCCAGATTTTTTTTTCCGATTTTTTTTCCAGATTTTTCCGGATTTTTTTTTCCAGATTTTTTTTCCAGATTTTTTTTCCGGATTTTTCCAGATTTTTTTTTCCGGATTTTTTTTACGGATTTTTCCGGATTTTTTTTTCGAGATTTTTTTTCCGGATTTTTCCAGATTTTTTTTCCGATTTTTTTTTCCAGATTTTTCCGGATTTTTTTTTCCAGATTTTTTTTCCGGATTTTTTTTCCGGATTTTTTTTTCCGGATTTTTTTTCTGGATTTTTCCGGATTTTTTTTTCTGGATTTTCTTTTCCGGATTTTTTTTCCGGATTTTTCCGGATTTTTTTTTCCGGATTTTTTTTCCCTGATTTTTTTTCATGATTTTTTTTTCTGGATTTTTCCGGATTTTTTTTCCAGATTTTTTTTTTCCGGATCTTTCCTGATTTTTTTTTCCTGATTTTTTTTCCTGGATTTTTTTTTCCGGATTTTTCCGGATTTCTTTTCCGGATTTTTTATTCTGGATTTTTTTTCCGCATTTTTTTTCCGGATTTTTTTTTCTGGATTTTTCCTGATTTTTTTCCGGATTTTTCTGGATTTTTTTCCGGATATTTTTTACGGATTTTTTTTCCGGATTATTTTTCCGGATTTTTTTCCGGATTTTTTCTTCCGGATTTTTTTTTCCGGATTTTTTTTCCAGATTTTTTTTCCGGATTTTTTTTTCCAGATTTTTATTCTGGATTTTTTTTCCGTATTTTTCCGGATTTTTTTTCCGCATTATTTTTCCGTTTTTTTTTTCCGGATTTTTTTTCTGGATTTTTCCGGATTTTTTTTTCTGGATTTTCTTTTCCGGATTTTTCCGGATTTTTTTTCCTGATTTTTTTCTCCGGATTTTTCTATCGGATTATTTTTTCCGGATTTTTTTTTCCGGATTTTTCCGGAATTTTTTTTCTAGATTTTTTTTCCGGATTTTTTTTCCGGATTTTTTTTCTAGATTTTTTTTCCGGATTTTTTTTCTGGATTTTTTTTTCCGGATTTTTTTTTCCTAATTTTTTTTTTCCGGATTTTTCTATCGGATTTTTTTTTCCGGATTTTTCTATCGGATTTTTTTTTCCGGATTTTTCCGGATTTTTTTTTCCAGATTTTTTTTCCGGATTTTTTTTCCGGATTTTTCCGGATATTTTTTCCGGATTTTTTTTCCGGATTATTTTTCCGGATTTTTTTTCCGGATTTTTTCTTCCGGATTTTTTTTTCCGGATTTTTTTTCGAGATTTTTTTTTCCGGATTTTTTTTTCCAGATTTTTCCGGATTTTTTTTCCGGATTTTTTTTCCGGTTTTTTTTCCCGGATTTTTTTTCTCGATTTTTTTTCCGTATTTTTCCTGATTTTTTTTTCCGGATTTTTTTTTCCGGATTTTTTTTTCCGGATTTTTCCGGATTTTTTTTTCCGGATTTTTCCGGAATTTTTTTTCTAGATTTTTTTTCCGGATTTTTTTTCTGGATTTTTTTTCCGGATTTTTTTTCTGGATTTTTTCGGATTTTTCCGGATTTTTTTTTCCGGATTTTTTTTTTCTGGATTTTCTTTTCCGGATTTTTTTTTCCGGATTTTTTTTTCGGATTTTTTTTCCGGATTTTTTTTTCAGGATTTTTCCGGATTTTTTTTTCAGGATTTTTCGGAATTTTCCGGATTTTTCCGGATTTTTTTTCGGATTTTTTCGGATTTTTTTTTTCCGGATATTTTTTCCGGATTTTTTTTCCGGATTATTTTTCCGGATTTTTTTTCCGGATTTTTTCTTCCGGATTTTTTTTTCCGGATTTTTTTTCCAGATTTTTTTTTCCGGATTTTTTTTTCCGGATTTTTCCGGATTTTTTTTTCCGGATTTTTTTTCCGGTTTTTTTTCCCGGATTTTTTTTCTCGATTTTTTTTCCGTATTTTTCCTGATTTTTTTTTCCGGATTTTTTTTTCCGGATTTTTTTTTCCAGATTTTTTTTCCGGATTTTTTTTTCCGGATTTTTCCGGATTTTTTTTTCTGGATTTTTCCGGATTTTTTTTTCCGGATTTTTTTTTCCCGATTTTTTTTTCCGGATTTTTTTTTCCGGATTTTTCCAGAATTTTTTTTCTAGATTTTTTTTCCGGATTTTTTTTCTGGATTTTTTTTTCCGGATTTTTTTTTAGCGGATTTTTCCGGATTTTTTTCTCCGGATTTTTTTTTCCGGATTTTTTTTCCGGATTTTTTTTCCAGATTTTTTTTTCCGGATTTTTTTTTCAGATTTTTCTGGATATTTTTTCCTGATTTTTTTTTCTGGATTTTTCCGGATTTTTTTCCGGATTTTTTTTCTGGATTTTTTTTCCGGATTTTTTTTTCCGGATTTTTTTTCTGGATTTTTCCGGATTTTTTTTTCTGGATTTTCTTTTCCGGATTTTTCCGGATTTTTTTTCCTGATTTTTTTCTCCGGATTTTTCTATCGGATTTTTTTTTCCGGATTTTTCCGGATTTTTTTTTCCAGATATTTTTTCTGGATTTTTTTTCCGGATTTTTCCGGATTTTTTTTCCGGATCATTTTTCCGGATTTTTTTTCCGGATTTTTTTTTTCGGATTTTTTTTTCCGGATTTTTCCAGATTTTTTTTTCCTGATTTTTTTTTCCGGATTTTTTTCCGGATTTTTCTGGATTTTTTTTCCGGATTTTTTTTCCGGATTTTTTTTAGCGGATTTTTCCGGATTTTTTTCTCCGGATTTTTTTTTCCGGATTTTTTTTTCCGGATTTTTTTTCTGGATTTTTTTTCCGGATTTTTTTTTCCGGATTTTTTTTCTGGATTTTTCTGGATTTTTCTATCGGATTTCTTTTTCCGGATTTTTCCGGATTTTTTTTTCCAGATTTTTTTTTCCGATTTTTTTTCCATATTTTTCCGGATTTTTTTTTCCAGATTTTTTTTCCAGATTTTTTTTCCGGATTTTTCCAGATTTTTTTTTCCGGATTTTTTTTTTCGGATTTTTTTTTCCGGATTTTTCCAGATTTTTTTTTCCGGATTTTTTTTTCCGGATTTTTTTCCGGATTTTTCTGGATTTTTTTCCGGATTTTTTTTCCGGATTTTTTTTAGCAGATTTTTCCGGATTTTTTTCTCCGGATTTTTTTTTCCGGATTTTTTTTTCCGGATTTTTTTTCTGGATTTTTTTTCCGGATTTTTTTTTCCGGATTTTTTTTCTGGATTTTTCTGGATTTTTCTATCGGATTTCTTTTTCCGGATTTTTCCGGATTTTTTTTTCCAGATTTTTTTTTCCGATTTTTTTTCCATATTTTTCCGGATTTTTTTTTCCAGATTTTTTTTCCAGATTTTTTTTCCGGATTTTTCCAGATTTTTTTTTCCGGATTTTTTTTTCCGGATTTTTTTTTCGAGATTTTTTTTCCGGATTTTTCCAGATTTTTTTTTCTGATTTTTTTTTCCAGATTTTTCCGGATTTTTTTTTCCAGATTTTTTTTCCAGATTTTTTTTCCGGATTTTTTTTTCCGGATTTTTTTTCTGGATTTTTCCAGATTTTTTTTTCTGGATTTTCTTTTCCGGATTTTTTTTCCGGATTTTTCCGGATTTTTTTTTCCGGATTTTTTTTCCCTGATTTTTTTTCATGATTTTTTTTTCTGGATTTTTCCGGATTTTTTTTCCAGATTTTTTTTTTCCGGATTTTTCCTGATTTTTTTTTCCTGATTTTTTTTCCTGGATTTTTTTTTCCGGATTTTTCCAGATTTTTTTTCCGGATTTTTTATTCTGGATTTTTTTTTCCGCATTTTTTTTCCGGATTTTTTTTTAGCGGATTTTTCCGGATTTTTTTCTCCGGATTTTTTTTTCCGGATTTTTTTTCCGGATTTTTTTTCTGGATTTTTTTTCCGGATTTTTTTTTTCAGATTTTTTTTCTGGATTTTTCCGGAATTTTCTATCGGATTTTTTTTTCCGGATTTTTCCGGATTTTTTTTTCCAGATTTTTTTTTCCGATTTTTTTTCCATATTTTTCCGGATTTTTTTTTCCAGATTTTTTTTCCAGATTTTTTTTCCGGATTTTTCCAGATTTTTTTTTCCGGATTTTTTTTTACGGATTTTTCCGGATTTTTTTTTCGAGATTTTTTTTCCGGATTTTTCCAGATTTTTTTTCCGATTTTTTTTTCCAGATTTTTCCGGATTTTTTTTTCCAGATTTTTTTTCCGGATTTTTTTTCCGGATTTTTTTTTCCGGATTTTTTTTCTGGATTTTTCCGGATTTTTTTTTCTGGATTTTCTTTTCCGGATTTTTTTTCCGGATTTTTCCGGATTTTTTTTTCCGGATTTTTTTTCCCTGATTTTTTTTCATGATTTTTTTTTCTGGATTTTTCCGGATTTTTTTTCCAGATTTTTTTTTTCCGGATTTTTCCTGATTTTTTTTTCCTGATTTTTTTTCCTGGATTTTTTTTTCCGGATTTTTCCGGATTTCTTTTCCGGATTTTTTATTCTGGATTTTTTTTTCCGCATTTTTTTTCCGGATTTTTTTTTCTGGATTTTTCCTGATTTTTTTCTCCGGATTTTTCTATCAGATTTTTTTTCCGGATTTTTTTTTCCAGATTTTTATTCTGGATTTTTTTTCCGGATTTTTCCGGATTTTTTTTCCGCATTATTTTTCCGTTTTTTTTTTCCGGATTTTTTTTCTGGATTTTTCCGGATTTTTTTTTCTGGATTTTCTTTTCCGGATTTTTCCGGATTTTTTTTCCTGATTTTTTTCTCCGGATTTTTCTATCGGATTATTTTTTCCGGATTTTTTTTTCCGGATTTTTCCGGAATTTTTTTTCTAGATTTTTTTTCCGGATTTTTTTTCTAGATTTTTTTTCCGGATTTTTTTTCTGGATTTTTTTTTCCGGATTTTTTTTTCCTAATTTTTTTTTTCCGGATTTTTCTATCGGATTTTTTTTTCCGGATTTTTCTATCGGATTTTTTTTTCCGGATTTTTCCGGATTTTTTTTTCCAGATTTTTTTTCCGGATTTTTTTTCCGGATTTTTCCGGATATTTTTTCCGGATTTTTTTTCCGGATTATTTTTCCGGATTTTTTTTCCGGATTTTTTCTTCCGGATTTTTTTTTCCGGATTTTTTTTCCAGATTTTTTTTTCCGGATTTTTTTTTCCAGATTTTTCCGGATTTTTTTTCCGGATTTTTTTTCCGTTTTTTTTTCCCGGATTTTTTTTCTCGATTTTTTTTCCGTATTTTTCCTGATTTTTTTTTCCGGATTTTTTTTTCCGGATTTTTTTTTCCGGATTTTTCCGGATTTTTTTTTCCGGATTTTTTTTTCCGGATTTTTCCGGAATTTTTTTTCTAGATTTTTTTTCCGGATTTTTTTTCTGGATTTTTTTTTCCGGATTTTTTTTCCGGTTTTTTTTCCCGGATTTTTTTTCTCGATTTTTTTTCCGTATTTTTCCTGATTTTTTTTTCCGGATTTTTTTTTCCGGATTTTTTTTTCTGGATTTTTCCGGATTTTTTTTTCCGGATTTTTTTTCCGGTTTTTTTTCCCGGATTTTTTTTCTCGATTTTTTTTCCGTATTTTTCCTGATTTTTTTTTCCGGATTTTTTTTCCGGATTTTTTTTTCCAGATTTTTTTTCCGGATTTTTTTTTCCGGATTTTTCCGGATTTTTTTTTCTGGATTTTTCCGGATTTTTTTTTCCGGATTTTTTTTTCCCGATTTTTTTTTCCGGATTTTTTTTTCCGGATTTTTCCGGAATTTTTTTTCTAGATTTTTTTTCCGGATTTTTTTTCTGGATTTTTTTTTCCGGATTTTTTTTTAGCGGATTTTTCCGGATTTTTTTCTCCGGATTTTTTTTTCCGGATTTTTTTTCCGGATTTTTTTTCCAGATTTTTTTTTCCGGATTTTTTTTTCAGATTTTTCTGGATTTTTTTTCCTGATTTTTTTTTCTGGATTTTTCCGGATTTTTTTCCGGATTTTTTTTTTTCCGGATTTTTTTTTCCGGATTTTTTTTTCCGGATTTTTTTTCTGGATTTTTTTTCCGGATTTTTTTTTCCGGATTTTTTTTCTGGATTTTTCCGGATTTTTTTTTCTGGATTTTCTTTTCCGGATTTTTCCGGATTTTTTTTCCTGATTTTTTTTCCGTATTTTTTTTTCCGGATTTTTCCGGATTTTTTTTTCTGGATTTTTCCGGATTTTTTTTTCCGGATTTTTTTTCCGGATTTTTTTTTCCGGATTTTTCCGGATTTTTTTTTCTGGATTTTTCCGGATTTTTTTTTCCGGATTTTTTTTTCCCGATTTTTTTTTCCGGATTTTTTTTTCCGGATTTTTCCGGAATTTTTTTTCTAGATTTTTTTTCCGGATTTTTTTTCTGGATTTTTTTTTCCGGATTTTTTTTTAGCGGATTTTTCCGGATTTTTTTCTCCGGATTTTTTTTTCCGGATTTTTTTTCCGGATTTTTTTTCCAGATTTTTTTTTCCGGATTTTTTTTTCAGATTTTTCTGGATTTTTTTTCCTGATTTTTTTTTCTGGATTTTTCCGGATTTTTTTCCGGATTTTTTTTTTTCCGGATTTTTTTTTCCGGATTTTTTTTTCCGGATTTTTTTTCTGGATTTTTTTTCCGGATTTTTTTTTCCGGATTTTTTTTCTGGATTTTTCCGGATTTTTTTTTCTGGATTTTCTTTTCCGGATTTTTCCGGATTTTTTTTCCTGATTTTTTTCTCCGGATTTTTCTATCGGATTTTTTTTCCGGATTTTTCCGGATTTTTTTTTCCAGATATTTTTTCTGGATTTTTTTTCCGGATTTTTCCGGATTTTTTTTCCGGATCATTTTTCCGGATTTTTTTTCCGGATTTTTTTTTTCGGATTTTTTTTTCCGGATTTTTCCAGATTTTTTTTTCCTGATTTTTTTTTCCGGATTTTTTTCCGGATTTTTCTGGATTTTTTTTCCGGATTTTTTTTCCGGATTTTTTTTAGCGGATTTTTCCGGATTTTTTTCTCCGGATTTTTTTTTCCGGATTTTTTTTTCCGGATTTTTTTTCTGGATTTTTTTTCCGGATTTTTTTTTCCGGATTTTTTTTCTGGATTTTTCTGGATTTTTCTATCGGATTTCTTTTTCCGGATTTTTCCGGATTTTTTTTTCCAGATTTTTTTTTCCGATTTTTTTTCCATATTTTTCCGGATTTTTTTTTCCAGATTTTTTTTCCAGATTTTTTTTCCGGATTTTTCCAGATTTTTTTTTCCGGATTTTTTTTTTCGGATTTTTTTTTCCGGATTTTTCCAGATTTTTTTTTCCTGATTTTTTTTTCCGGATTTTTTTCCGGATTTTTCTGGATTTTTTTCCGGATTTTTTTTCCGGATTTTTTTTAGCAGATTTTTCCGGATTTTTTTCTCCGGATTTTTTTTTCCGGATTTTTTTTTCCGGATTTTTTTTCTGGATTTTTTTTCCGGATTTTTTTTTCCGGATTTTTTTTCTGGATTTTTCTGGATTTTTCTATCGGATTTCTTTTTCCGGATTTTTCCGGATTTTTTTTTCCAGATTTTTTTTTCCGATTTTTTTTCCAGATTTTTCCGGATTTTTTTTTCCAGATTTTTTTTCCAGATTTTTTTTCCGGATTTTTCCAGATTTTTTTTTCCGGATTTTTTTTTCCGGATTTTTTTTTCGAGATTTTTTTTCCGGATTTTTCCAGATTTTTTTTTCTGATTTTTTTTTCCAGATTTTTCCGGATTTTTTTTTCCAGATTTTTTTTCCAGATTTTTTTTCCGGATTTTTTTTTCCGGATTTTTTTTCTGGATTTTTCCAGATTTTTTTTTCTGGATTTTCTTTTCCGGATTTTTTTTCCGGATTTTTCCGGATTTTTTTTTCCGGATTTTTTTTCCCTGATTTTTTTTCATGATTTTTTTTTCTGGATTTTTCCGGATTTTTTTTCCAGATTTTTTTTTTCCGGATTTTTCCTGATTTTTTTTTCCTGATTTTTTTTCCTGGATTTTTTTTTCCGGATTTTTCCAGATTTTTTTTCCGGATTTTTTATTCTGGATTTTTTTTTCCGCATTTTTTTTCCGGATTTTTTTTTAGCGGATTTTTCCGGATTTTTTTCTCCGGATTTTTTTTTCCGGATTTTTTTTCCGGATTTTTTTTCTGGATTTTTTTTCCGGATTTTTTTTTTCAGATTTTTTTTCTGGATTTTTCCGGAATTTTCTATCGGATTTTTTTTTCCGGATTTTTCCGGATTTTTTTTTCCAGATTTTTTTTTCCGATTTTTTTTCCAGATTTTTCCGGATTTTTTTTTCCAGATTTTTTTTCCAGATTTTTTTTCCGGATTTTTCCAGATTTTTTTTTCCGGATTTTTTTTTACGGATTTTTCCGGATTTTTTTTTCGAGATTTTTTTTCCGGATTTTTCCAGATTTTTTTTCCGATTTTTTTTTCCAGATTTTTCCGGATTTTTTTTTCCAGATTTTTTTTCCGGATTTTTTTTCCGGATTTTTTTTTCCGGATTTTTTTTCTGGATTTTTCCGGATTTTTTTTTCTGGATTTTCTTTTCCGGATTTTTTTTCCGGATTTTTCCGGATTTTTTTTTCCGGATTTTTTTTCCCTGATTTTTTTTCATGATTTTTTTTTCTGGATTTTTCCGGATTTTTTTTCCAGATTTTTTTTTTCCGGATCTTTCCTGATTTTTTTTTCCTGATTTTTTTTCCTGGATTTTTTTTTCCGGATTTTTCCGGATTTCTTTTCCGGATTTTTTATTCTGGATTTTTTTTTCCGCATTTTTTTTCCGGATTTTTTTTTCTGGATTTTTCCTGATTTTTTTCCGGATTTTTCTGGATTTTTTTCCGGATATTTTTTACGGATTTTTTTTCCGGATTATTTTTCCGGATTTTTTTCCGGATTTTTTCTTCCGGATTTTTTTTTCCGGATTTTTTTTCCAGATTTTTTTTCCGGATTTTTTTTTCCAGATTTTTATTCTGGATTTTTTTTCCGTATTTTTCCGGATTTTTTTTCCGCATTATTTTTCCGTTTTTTTTTTCCGGATTTTTTTTCTGGATTTTTCCGGATTTTTTTTTCTGGATTTTCTTTTCCGGATTTTTCCGGATTTTTTTTCCTGATTTTTTTCTCCGGATTTTTCTATCGGATTATTTTTTCCGGATTTTTTTTTCCGGATTTTTCCGGAATTTTTTTTCTAGATTTTTTTTCCGGATTTTTTTTCCGGATTTTTTTTCTAGATTTTTTTTCCGGATTTTTTTTCTGGATTTTTTTTTCCGGATTTTTTTTTCCTAATTTTTTTTTTCCGGATTTTTCTATCGGATTTTTTTTTCCGGATTTTTCTATCGGATTTTTTTTTCCGGATTTTTCCGGATTTTTTTTTCCAGATTTTTTTTCCGGATTTTTTTTCCGGATTTTTCCGGATATTTTTTCCGGATTTTTTTTCCGGATTATTTTTCCGGATTTTTTTTCCGGATTTTTTCTTCCGGATTTTTTTTTCCGGATTTTTTTTCGAGATTTTTTTTTCCGGATTTTTTTTTCCAGATTTTTCCGGATTTTTTTTCCGGATTTTTTTTCCGGTTTTTTTTCCCGGATTTTTTTTCTCGATTTTTTTTCCGTATTTTTCCTGATTTTTTTTTCCGGATTTTTTTTTCCGGATTTTTTTTTCCGGATTTTTCCGGATTTTTTTTTCCGGATTTTTCCGGAATTTTTTTTCTAGATTTTTTTTCCGGATTTTTTTTCTGGATTTTTTTTCCGGATTTTTTTTCTGGATTTTTTCGGATTTTTCCGGATTTTTTTTTCCGGATTTTTTTTTTCTGGATTTTCTTTTCCGGATTTTTTTTTCCGGATTTTTTTTTCGGATTTTTTTTCCGGATTTTTTTTTCAGGATTTTTCCGGATTTTTTTTTCAGGATTTTTCGGAATTTTCCGGATTTTTCCGGATTTTTTTTCGGATTTTTTCGGATTTTTTTTTTCCGGATATTTTTTCCGGATTTTTTTTCCGGATTATTTTTCCGGATTTTTTTTCCGGATTTTTTCTTCCGGATTTTTTTTTCCGGATTTTTTTTCCAGATTTTTTTTTCCGGATTTTTTTTTCCGGATTTTTCCGGATTTTTTTTTCCGGATTTTTTTTCCGGTTTTTTTTCCCGGATTTTTTTTCTCGATTTTTTTTCCGTATTTTTCCTGATTTTTTTTTCCGGATTTTTTTTTCCGGATTTTTTTTTCCAGATTTTTTTTCCGGATTTTTTTTTCCGGATTTTTCCGGATTTTTTTTTCTGGATTTTTCCGGATTTTTTTTTCCGGATTTTTTTTTCCCGATTTTTTTTTCCGGATTTTTTTTTCCGGATTTTTCCAGAATTTTTTTTCTAGATTTTTTTTCCGGATTTTTTTTCTGGATTTTTTTTTCCGGATTTTTTTTTAGCGGATTTTTCCGGATTTTTTTCTCCGGATTTTTTTTTCCGGATTTTTTTTCCGGATTTTTTTTCCAGATTTTTTTTTCCGGATTTTTTTTTCAGATTTTTCTGGATATTTTTTCCTGATTTTTTTTTCTGGATTTTTCCGGATTTTTTTCCGGATTTTTTTTCTGGATTTTTTTTCCGGATTTTTTTTTCCGGATTTTTTTTCTGGATTTTTCCGGATTTTTTTTTCTGGATTTTCTTTTCCGGATTTTTCCGGATTTTTTTTCCTGATTTTTTTCTCCGGATTTTTCTATCGGATTTTTTTTTCCGGATTTTTCCGGATTTTTTTTTCCAGATATTTTTTCTGGATTTTTTTTCCGGATTTTTCCGGATTTTTTTTCCGGATCATTTTTCCGGATTTTTTTTCCGGATTTTTTTTTTCGGATTTTTTTTTCCGGATTTTTCCAGATTTTTTTTTCCTGATTTTTTTTTCCGGATTTTTTTCCGGATTTTTCTGGATTTTTTTTCCGGATTTTTTTTCCGGATTTTTTTTAGCGGATTTTTCCGGATTTTTTTCTCCGGATTTTTTTTTCCGGATTTTTTTTTCCGGATTTTTTTTCTGGATTTTTTTTCCGGATTTTTTTTTCCGGATTTTTTTTCTGGATTTTTCTGGATTTTTCTATCGGATTTCTTTTTCCGGATTTTTCCGGATTTTTTTTTCCAGATTTTTTTTTCCGATTTTTTTTCCATATTTTTCCGGATTTTTTTTTCCAGATTTTTTTTCCAGATTTTTTTTCCGGATTTTTCCAGATTTTTTTTTCCGGATTTTTTTTTCGGATTTTTTTTTCCGGATTTTTCCAGATTTTTTTTTCCGGATTTTTTTTTCCGGATTTTTTTCCGGATTTTTCTGGATTTTTTTCCGGATTTTTTTTCCGGATTTTTTTTAGCAGATTTTTCCGGATTTTTTTCTCCGGATTTTTTTTTCCGGATTTTTTTTTCCGGATTTTTTTTCTGGATTTTTTTTCCGGATTTTTTTTTCCGGATTTTTTTTCTGGATTTTTCTGGATTTTTCTATCGGATTTCTTTTTCCGGATTTTTCCGGATTTTTTTTTCCAGATTTTTTTTTCCGATTTTTTTTCCATATTTTTCCGGATTTTTTTTTCCAGATTTTTTTTCCAGATTTTTTTTCCGGATTTTTCCAGATTTTTTTTTCCGGATTTTTTTTTTCGGATTTTTTTTTCCGGATTTTTCCAGATTTTTTTTTCCGGATTTTTTTTTCCGGATTTTTTTCCGGATTTTTCTGGATTTTTTTCCGGATTTTTTTTAGCAGATTTTTCCGGATTTTTTTCTCCGGATTTTTTTTTCCGGATTTTTTTTTCCGGATTTTTTTTCTGGATTTTTTTTCCGGATTTTTTTTTCCGGATTTTTTTTCTGGATTTTTCTGGATTTTTCTATCGGATTTCTTTTTCCGGATTTTTCCGGATTTTTTTTTCCAGATTTTTTTTTCCGATTTTTTTTCCATATTTTTCCGGATTTTTTTTTCCAGATTTTTTTTCCAGATTTTTTTTCCGGATTTTTCCAGATTTTTTTTTCCGGATTTTTTTTTCCGGATTTTTTTTTCGAGATTTTTTTTCCGGATTTTTCCAGATTTTTTTTTCTGATTTTTTTTTCCAGATTTTTCCGGATTTTTTTTTCCAGATTTTTTTTCCAGATTTTTTTTCCGGATTTTTTTTTCCGGATTTTTTTTCTGGATTTTTCCGGATTTTTTTTTCTGGATTTTCTTTTCCGGATTTTTTTTCCGGATTTTTCCGGATTTTTTTTTCCGGATTTTTTTTCCCTGATTTTTTTTCATGATTTTTTTTTCTGGATTTTTCCGGATTTTTTTTCCAGATTTTTTTTTTCCGGATTTTTCCTGATTTTTTTTTCCTGATTTTTTTTCCTGGATTTTTTTTTCCGGATTTTTCCAGATTTTTTTTCCGGATTTTTTATTCTGGATTTTTTTTTCCGCATTTTTTTTCCGGATTTTTTTTTCTGGATTTTTCCTGATTTTTTTCTCCGGATTTTTCTATCAGATTTTTTTTCCGGATTTTTTTTTCCAGATTTTTATTCTGGATTTTTTTTCCGGATTTTTCCGGATTTTTTTTCCGCATTATTTTTCCGTTTTTTTTTTCCGGATTTTTTTTCCGGATTTTTCCGGATTTTTTTTTCTGGATTTTCTTTTCCGGATTTTTCCGGATTTTTTTTCCAGATTTTTTTTTCCTGATTTTTTTTTCCGGATTTTTTTCCGGATTTTTCTGGATTTTTTTTCCGCATTATTTTTCCGTTTTTTTTTTCCGGATTTTTTTTCCGGATTTTTCCGGATTTTTTTTTCTGGATTTTCTTTTCCGCATTTTTTTTTCCGGATTTTTTTTTCTGGATTTTTCCTGATTTTTTTCTCCGGATTTTTCTATCAGATTTTTTTTCCGGATTTTTTTTTCCAGATTTTTATTCTGGATTTTTTTTCCGGATTTTTCCGGATTTTTTTTCCGCATTATTTTTCCGTTTTTTTTTTCCGGATTTTTTTTCCGGATTTTTCCGGATTTTTTTTTCTGGATTTTCTTTTCCGGATTTTTCCGGATTTTTTTTCCAGATTTTTTTTTTCCTGATTTTTTTTTCCGGATTTTTTTCCGGATTTTTCTGGATTTTTTTCCGGATTTTTTTTCCGGATTTTTTTTAGCGGATTTTTCCGGATTTTATTCTCCGGATTTTTTTTTCCGGATTTTTTTTTCCGGATTTTTTTTCTGGATTTTTTTTCCGGATTTTTTTTTCCGGATTTTTTTTCTGGATTTTTCTGGATTTTTCTATCGGATTTCTTTTTCCGGATTTTTCCGGATTTTTTTTTCCAGATTTTTTTTTCCGATTTTTTTTCCATATTTTTCCGGATTTTTTTTTCCAGATTTTTTTTCCAGATTTTTTTTCCGGATTTTTCCAGATTTTTTTTTCCGGATTTTTTTTTCCGGATTTTTTTTTCGAGATTTTTTTTCCGGATTTTTCCAGATTTTTTTTTTTGATTTTTTTTTCCAGATTTTTCCGGATTTTTTTTTCCAGATTTTTTTTCCAGATTTTTTTTCCGGATTTTTTTTTCCGGATTTTTTTTCTGGATTTTTCCGGATTTTTTTTTCTGGATTTTCTTTTCCGGATTTTTTTTCCGGATTTTTCCGGATTTTTTTTTCCGGATTTTTTTTCCCTGATTTTTTTTCATGATTTTTTTTTCTGGATTTTTCCGGATTTTTTTTCCAGATTTTTTTTTTCCGGATTTTTCCTGATTTTTTTTTCCTGATTTTTTTTCCTGGATTTTTTTTTCCGGATTTTTCCATATTTTTTTTCCGGATTTTTTATTCTGGATTTTTTTTTCCGCATTTTTTTTCCGGATTTTTTTTTCTGGATTTTTCCTGATTTTTTTCTCCGGATTTTTCTATCAGATTTTTTTTCCGGATTTTTTTTTCCAGATTTTTATTCTGGATTTTTTTTCCGGATTTTTCCGGATTTTTTTTCCGCATTATTTTTCCGTTTTTTTTTTCCGGATTTTTTTTCCGGATTTTTCCGGATTTTTTTTTCTGGATTTTCTTTTCCGGATTTTTCCGGATTTTTTTTCCTGATTTTTTTCTCCGGATTTTTCTATCGGATTATTTTTTCCGGATTTTTCCGGATTTTTTTTTCGAGATTTTTTTTCTGGATTTTTTTTCCGGATTTTTCCGGATTTTTTTTCCGGATCATTTTTCCGGATTTTTTTTCCGGATTTTTTTTTCCGGATTTTTTTTTCCGGATTTTTCCAGATTTTTTTTTCCTGATTTTTTTTTCCAGATTTTTTTCCGGATTTTTCTGGATTTTTTTTCCGGATTTTTTTTTCCGGATTTTTTTTCTGGATTTTTCCGGATTTTTCTATCGGATTTTTTTTTCCGGATTTTTCCGGATTTTTTTTTCCAGATTTTTTTTCCGGATTTTTTTTCCGGATTTTTCCGGATATTTTTTCCGGATTTTTTTTCCGGATTATTTTTCCGGATTTTTTTTCCGGATTTTTTCTTCCGGATTTTTTTTTCCAGATTTTTCCGGATTTTTTTTTCCAGATTTTGTTTCCGGATTTTTTTTCCGGATTTTTCCGGATATTTTTTCCGGATTTTTCTATCGGATTTTTTTTCCGGATTTTTCCGGATATTTTTTACAGATTTTTTTTCCGGATTATTTTTCCGGATTTTTTTCCGGATTTTTTCTTCCGGATTTTTTTTTCCGGATTTTTTTTCCAGATTTTTTTTCCGGATTTTTTTTTCCAGATTTTTTTTCTGGATTTTTTTTCTGGATTTTTCCGGATTTTTTTTTTTTGATTTTTCCGGATTTTTTTTTCCGGATTTTTCTGGATTTTTCCAGATTTTTTTTCCTGATTTTTTTCTCCGGATTTTTCTATCGGATTTTTTTTTCCGGATTTTTCCGGATTTTTTTTTTCAGATTTTTTTTCTGGATTTTTTTTCCGGATTTTTTTTTCTGGATTTTTCCGGATTTTTTTTTTATTTTTTCGGATTTTTTTTTCCGGATTTTTCCGGATTTTTTTTTCCGGATTTTTCCAGATTTTTTTTCCTGATTTTTTTTTCCGGATTTTTCTATCGGATTTTTTTTCCGGATTTTTCCGGATATTTTTTCCGGATTTTTTTTCTGGATTTTTTTTCCGGATTTTTTTTCCAGATTTTTTTTCCGGATTTTTTTTCCAGATTTTTTTTTCCGGATTTTTTTCCGGATTTTTCAGGATTTTTTTTCCTGATTTTTTTTTCTGGATTTTTCCGGATTTTTTTTTTTCCGGATTTTTTTTTCCGGATTTTTTTTTCCGGATTTTTTTTCTGGATTTTTTTTCCGGATTTTTTTTTCCGGATTTTTTTTCTGGATTTTTCCGGATTTTTTTTTCTGGATTTTTTTTCCGGATTTTTTTTAGCGTATTTTTCCGGATTTTTTTTCCAGATTTTTTTTCCGGATTTTTTTTCCGGATTTTTTTTTCCGGATTTTTTTTTCCGGATTTTTCCAGATTTTTTTTTCCTGATTTTTTTTTCCGGATTTTTCTATCAGATTTTTTTTTCCGGATTTTTCTATCGGATTTTTTTTTCCGGATTTTTCCGGATTTTTTTTTCCAGATTTTTTTTCCGGATTTTTTTTCCGGATTTTTCCGGATATTTTTTCCGGATTATTTTTCCGGATTTTTTTTCCGGATTTTTTCTTCCGGATTTTTTTTTCCGGATTTTTTTTCCAGATTTTTTTTTCCGGATTTTTTTTTTCGGATTTTTTTTCCGGTTTTTTTTCCCGGATTTTTTTTCTCGATTTTTTTTCCGGATTTTTTTTCCGGATTTTTTTTTCCGGATTTTTTTTTCCAGATTTTTTTTCCAGATTTTTTTTTCCGGATTTTTCCGGATTTTTTTTTCCGGATTTTTCCGGATTTTTTTTTCAAGATTTTTTTTCCGGATTTTTTTTCCGGATTTTTCCGGATATTTTTTCCGGATTATTTTTCCGGATTTTTTTTCCGGATTTTTTCTTCCGGATTTTTTTTCCGGATTTTTTTTCCAGATTTTTTTTTCCGGATTTTTTTTTCCGGATTTTTCCGGATTTTTTTTTCCGGATTTTTTTTCTGTTTTTTTTTCCCGGATTTTTTTTCTCGATTTTTTTTCCGTATTTTTCCTGATTTTTTTTTCCGGATTTTTTTTTCCGGATTTTTTTTTCCGGATTTTTCCGGATTTTTTTTTCCGGATTTTTTTTCAGGATTTTTCCGGAATTTTCCGGATTTTTCCGGATTTTTTTTCGGATTTTTTCGGATTTTTTTTTTCCGGATTTTTTTTCCAGATTTTTTTTCCGGATTATTTTTCCGGATTTTTTTTCCGGATTTTTTCTTCCGGATTTTTTTTTCCGGATTTTTCCGGATATTTTTTACGGATTTTTTTTCCGGATTTTTTTTCCAGATTTTTTTTTCTGGATTTTTCCGGATTTTTTTCCGGATTTTTTTTTTTCCGGATTTTTTTTTTTCCGGATTTTTTTTCCGGATTTTTTCTTCCGGATTTTTTTTCCGGATTTTTTTTCCAGATTTTTTTTTCCGGATTTTTTTTTCCGGATTTTTCCGGATTTTTTTTTCCGGATTTTTTTTCTGTTTTTTTTTCCCGGATTTTTTTTCTCGATTTTTTTTCCGTATTTTTCCTGATTTTTTTTTCCGGATTTTTTTTTCCGGATTTTTTTTTCCGGATTTTTTTTTCCGGATTTTTCCGGATTTTTTTTTCCGGATTTTTTTTCAGGATTTTTCCGGAATTTTCCGGATTTTTCCGGATTTTTTTTCGGATTTTTTCGGATTTTTTTTTTCCGGATTTTTTTTCCAGATTTTTTTTCCGGATTATTTTTCCGGATTTTTTTTCCGGATTTTTTCTTCCGGATTTTTTTTTCCGGATTTTTTTTCTGTTTTTTTTTCCCGGATTTTTTTTCTCGATTTTTTTTCCGTATTTTTCCTGATTTTTTTTTCCGGATTTTTTTTTCCGGATTTTTTTTTCCGGATTTTTTTTTCCGGATTTTTCCGGATTTTTTTTTCCGGATTTTTTTTCAGGATTTTTCCGGAATTTTCCGGATTTTTCCGGATTTTTTTTCGGATTTTTTCGGATTTTTTTTTTCCGGATTTTTTTTCCAGATTTTTTTTCCGGATTATTTTTCTGGATTTTTTTTCCGGATTTTTTCTTCCGGATTTTTTTTTCCGGATTTTTCCGGATATTTTTTACGGATTTTTTTTCCGGATTTTTTTTCCAGATTTTTTTTTCTGGATTTTTCCGGATTTTTTTCCGGATTTTTTTTTTTCCGGATTTTTTTTTTTCCGGATTTTTTTTTCCGGATTTTTTTTCTGGATTTTTTTTCCGGATTTTTTTTTCCGGATTTTTTTTCTGGATTTTTCCGGATTTTTTTTTCTGGATTTTTTTTCCGGATTTTTTTTAGCGTATTTTTCCGGATTTTTTTTCCAGATTTTTTTTCCGGATTTTTTTTCCGGATTTTTTTTTCCGGATTTTTTTTTCCGGATTTTTCCAGATTTTTTTTTCCGGATTTTTCTATCGGATTTTTTTTTCCGGATTTTTCTATCGGATTTTTTTTTCCGGATTTTTCCGGATTTTTTTTTCCATTTTTTTTTTCCGGATTTTTTTTCCGGATTTTTCCGGATATTTTTTCCGGATTATTTTTCCGGATTTTTTTTCCGGATTTTTTCTTCCGGATTTTTTTTCCGGATTTTTTTTCCAGATTTTTTTTTCCGGATTATTTTTCCGGATTTTTTTTCCGGATTATTTTTCCGGATTTTTTTTCCGGATTTTTTTTCTGGATTTTTCCGGATATTTTTTCCGGATTTTTCTATCAGATTTTTTTTCCGGATTTTTCCGGATATTTTTTACGGATTTTTTTTCCGGATTATTTTTCCGGATTTTTTTTCCAGATTTTTTTTCCGGATTTTTTTTTCCAGATTTTTTTTCTGGATTTTTTTTCTGGATTTTTCCGGATTTTTTTTTTTTGATTTTTTCGGATTTTTTTTTCCGGATTTTTCCGGATTTTTTTTTCCAGATTTTTTTTCTGGATTTTTTTTCCGGATTTTTTTTTCTGGATTTTTCCGGATTTTTTTTTTATTTTTTCGGATTTTTTTTTCCGGATTTTTCCGGATTTTTTTTTCCGGATTTTTCCAGATTTTTTTTCCTGATTTTTTTTTCCGGATTTTTCTATCGGATTTTTTTTCCGGATTTTTCCGGATATTTTTTCCGGATTTTTTTTCTGGATTTTTTTTCCGGATTTTTTTTAGCGTATTTTTCCGGATTTTTTTTCCAGATTTTTTTTCCGGATTTTTTTTCCAGATTTTTTTTTCCGGATTTTTTTCCGGATTTTTCAGGATTTTTTTTCCTGATTTTTTTTTCTGGATTTTTCCGGATTTTTTTCCGGATTTTTTTTTTTCCGGATTTTTTTTTCCGGATTTTTTTTTCCGGATTTTTTTTCTGGATTTTTTTTCCGGATTTTTTTTTCCGGATTTTTTTTCTGGATTTTTCCGGATTTTTTTTTCTGGATTTTTTTTCCGGATTTTTTTTAGCGTATTTTTCCGGATTTTTTTTCCAGATTTTTTTCCGGATTTTTTTTCCGGATTTTTTTTTCCGGATATTTTTTTCCGGATTTTTCCAGATTTTTGTTTCCTGATTTTTCCAGATTTTTTTTTCCTGATTTTTTTTCTGGATTTTTTTTCCGGATTTTTTTTTCCGGATTTTTTTTCTGGATTTTTCCGGATTTTTTTTTCTGGATTTTTTTTCCGGATTTTTTTTAGCGTATTTTTCCGGATTTTTTTTCCAGATTTTTTTTCCTGATTTTTTTTCCGGATTTTTTTTTCCGGATTTTTTTTTCCGGATTTTTCCAGATTTTTTTTTCCTGATTTTTTTTTCCGGATTTTTCTATCGGATTTTTTTTTCCGGATTTTTCTATCGGATTTTTTTTTCCGGATTTTTCCGGATTTTTTTTTCCAGATTATTTTTCCGGATTTTTTTTCCGGATTTTTCCGGATATTTTTTCCGGATTATTTTTCCGGATTTTTTTTCCGGATTTTTTCTTCCGGATTTTTTTTCCGGATTTTTTTTCCAGATTTTTTTTTCCGGATTTTTTTTTCCGGATTTTTCCGGATTTTTTTTCCGGATTTTTTTTCCGGTTTTTTTTCCCGGATTTTTTTTCTCGATTTTTTTTCCGTATTTTTCCTGATTTTTTTTTCCGGATTTTTTTTTCCAGATTTTTTTTTCCTGATTTTTTTTTCCGGATTTTTCTATCGGATTTTTTTTTCCGGATTTTTCTATCGGATTTTTTTTTCCGGATTTTTCCGGATTTTTTTTTCCAGATTTTTTTTCCGGATTTTTTCTTCCGGATTTTTTTTCCGGATTTTTTTTCCAGATTTTTTTTTCCGGATTTTTTTTTCCGGATTTTTCCGGATTTTTTTTTCCGGATTTTTTTTCCGGTTTTTTTTCCCGGATTTTTTTTCTCGATTTTTTTTCCGTATTTTTCCTGATTTTTTTTTCCGGATTTTTTTTTCCGGATTTTTTTTTCCAGATTTTTTTTCCGGATTTTTTTTTCCGGATTTTTCCGGATTTTTTTTTCCGGATTTTTCCGGATTTTTTTTTCCGGATTTTTTTTCCCGATTTTTTTTTCCGGATTTTTTTTTCCGGATTTTTCCGGAATTTTTTTTCTAGATTTTTTTTCCGGATTTTTTTTCTGGATTTTTTTCTCCGGATTTTTTTTTCCGGATTTTTTTTTCCGGATTTTTTTTCTGGATTTTTTTTCCGGATTTTTTTTTCCGGATTTTTTTTCTGGATTTTTTTTCTGGATTTTTTTCTCCGGATTTTTATTTCCGGATTTTTTTTCTGGATTTTTTTTCCGGATTTTTTTTTCCGGATTTTTTTTCCGGATTTTTTTTCTGGATTTTTTTCTCCGGATTTTTTTTTCCGGATTTTTTTTTCCGGATTTTTTTTCTGGATTTTTTTTCCGGATTTTTTTTTCCGGATTTTTTTTCTGGAGTTTTCCGGATTTTTCTATCGGATTTTTTTTTCCGGATTTTTCCGGATTTTTTTTTCCAGATTTTTTTTCCGGATTTTTTTTCCGGATTTTTCCGGATATTTTTTCCGGATTTTTTTTCCGGATTATTTTTCCGGATTTTTTTTCCGGATTTTTTCTTCCGGATTTTTTTTTCCGGATTTTTCCGGATTTTTTTTTCCAGATTTTGTTTCCGGATTTTTTTTCTGGATTTTTCCGGATATTTTTTCCGGATTTTTCTATCGGATTTTTTTTCCGGATTTTTCCGGATATTTTTTACGGATTTTTTTTCCGGATTATTTTTCCGGATTTTTTTCCGGATTTTTTCTTCCGGATTTTTTTTTCCGGATTTTTTTTCCAGATTTTTTTTCCGGATTTTTTTTTCCAGATTTTTTTTCTGGATTTTTTTTCTGGATTTTTCCGGATTTTTTTTTTTTTATTTTTTCGGATTTTTTTTTCCTGATTTTTCCGGATTTTTACAGATTTTTTTTCCTGATTTTTTTCTCCGGATTTTTCTATCGGATTTTTTTTTCCGGATTATTCCGGATTTTTTTTTCCAGATTTTTTATTTCTGGATTTTTTTTCCGTATTTTTTTCTGGATTTTTCCGGATTTTTTTTTGATTTTTTCGGATTTTTTTTTCCGGATTTTTCCGGATTTTTTTTCCGGATTTTTTTTAGCGGATTTCGACGGATTTTTTTTCCAGATTTTTTTTCCGGATTTTTTTTCTGGATTTTTTTTTTCCGGATTTTTCCGGATTTTTTTTCCTGCATTTTTTTTCCAGATTTTTTTTCCGTTTTTTTTTTCCGGGTTTTTTTTCCGGATTTTTTTTCCGGATTTTTTTTTCTGGATTTTTCTGGATTTTTTTTCCGGATTTTTTTTAGCGGATTTCGCCGGATTTTTTTTCCAGATTTTTTTTCCAGATTTTTTTTCCGGATTTTTTTTCTGGATTTTTTTTTCCGGATTTTTTTTTAGCGGATTTTTCCGGATTTTTTTCTCCGGATTTTTTTTTCCGGATTTATCCGGATTTTTTTTCCGGATTTTTTTTCCGGATTTTTTTTTCCTAATTTTTTTTTTCCGGATTTTTCTATCGGATTTTTTTTTCCGGATTTTTCTATCGGATTTTTTTTTCCGGATTTTTCCGGATTTTTTTTTCCAGATTTTTTTTCCGGATTTTTTTTCCGGATTTTTCCGGATATTTTTTCCGGATTTTTTTTCCGGATTATTTTTCCGGATTTTTTTTCCGGATTTTTTCTTCCGGATTTTTTTTTCCGGATTTTTTTTCCAGATTTTTTTTTCCGGATTTTTTTTTCCAGATTTTTCCGGATTTTTTTTCCGGATTTTTTTTCCGGTTTTTTTTCCCGGATTTTTTTTCTCGATTTTTTTTCCGTATTTTTCCTGATTTTTTTTTCCGGATTTTTCCGGATATTTTTTCCGGATTTTTTTTCCGGATTATTTTTCCGGATTTTTTTTCCGGATTTTTTCTTCCGGATTTTTTTTTCCGGATTTTTTTTCCAGATTTTTTTTTCCGGATTTTTTTTTCCAGATTTTTCCGGATTTTTTTTCCGGATTTTTTTTCCGGTTTTTTTTCCCGGATTTTTTTTCTCGATTTTTTTTCCGTATTTTTCCGGATTTTTTTTTCCGGATTTTTTTTTCCGGATTTTTTTTTCCGGATTTTTCCGGATTTTTTTTTCCGGATTTTTTTTTCCGGATTTTTCCGGAATTTTTTTTCTAGATTTTTTTTCCGGATTTTTTTTCTGGATTTTTTTTTCCGGATTTTTTTTCTGGATTTTTTCGGATTTTTCCGGATTTTTTTTTCCGGATTTTTTTTTTCTGGATTTTCTTTTCCGGATTTTTTTTTCCGGATTTTTTTTTCGGATTTTTTTTCCGGATTTTTTTTTCAGGATTTTTCCGGATTTTTTTTTCAGGATTTTTCGGAATTTTCCGGATTTTTCCGGATTTTTTTTCGGATTTTTTCGGATTTTTTTTTTCCGGATATTTTTTCCGGATTTTTTTTCCGGATTATTTTTCCGGATTTTTTTTCCGGATTTTTTCTTCCGGATTTTTTTTTCCGGATTTTTTTTCCAGATTTTTTTTTCCGGATTTTTTTTTCCGGATTTTTTTTTCCAGATTTTTTTTCCGGATTTTTTTTTCCGGATTTTTCCGGATTTTTTTTTCTGGATTTTTCCGGATTTTTTTTTCCGGATTTTTTTTTCCCGATTTTTTTTTCCGGATTTTTTTTTCCGGATTTTTCCGGAATTTTTTTTCTAGATTTTTTTTCCGGATTTTTTTTCTGGATTTTTTTTTCCGGATTTTTTTTTAGCGGATTTTTCCGGATTTTTTTCTCCGGATTTTTTTTTCCGGATTTTTTTTCCGGATTTTTTTTCCAGATTTTTTTTTCCGGATTTTTTTTTCAGATTTTTCTGGATATTTTTTCCTGATTTTTTTTTCTGGATTTTTCCGGATTTTTTTCCGGATTTTTTTTTTTCCGGATTTTTTTTTCCGGATTTTTTTTTCCGGATTTTTTTTCTGGATTTTTTTTCCGGATTTTTTTTTCCGGATTTTTTTTCTGGATTTTTCCGGATTTTTTTTTCTGGATTTTCTTTTCCGGATTTTTCCGGATTTTTTTTCCTGATTTTTTTCTCCGGATTTTTCTATCGGATTTTTTTTTCCGGATTTTTCCGGATTTTTTTTTCCAGATATTTTTTCTGGATTTTTTTTCCGGATTTTTCCGGATTTTTTTTCCGGATCATTTTTCCGGATTTTTTTTCCGGATTTTTTTTTCGGATTTTTCTTTCCGGATTTTTCCAGATTTTTTTTTCCTGATTTTTTTTTCCGGATTTTTTTCCGGATTTTTCTGGATTTTTTTTCCGGATTTTTTTTCCGGATTTTTTTTAGCGGATTTTTCCGGATTTTTTTCTCCGGATTTTTTTTTCCGGATTTTTTTTTCCGGATTTTTTTTCTGGATTTTTTTTCCGGATTTTTTTTTCCGGATTTTTTTTCTGGATTTTTCTGGATTTTTCTATCGGATTTCTTTTTCCGGATTTTTCCGGATTTTTTTTTCCAGATTTTTTTTTCCGATTTTTTTTCCATATTTTTCCGGATTTTTTTTTCCAGATTTTTTTTCCAGATTTTTTTTCCGGATTTTTCCAGATTTTTTTTCCGGATTTTTTTTTCCGGATTTTTTTTTCGAGATTTTTTTTCCGGATTTTTCCAGATTTTTTTTTCTGATTTTTTTTTCCAGATTTTTCCGGATTTTTTTTTCCAGATTTTTTTTCCAGATTTTTTTTCCGGATTTTTTTTTCCGGATTTTTTTTCTGGATTTTTCCGGATTTTTTTTTCTGGATTTTCTTTTCCGGATTTTTTTTCCGGATTTTTCCGGATTTTTTTTTCCGGATTTTTTTTCCCTGATTTTTTTTCATGATTTTTTTTTCTGGATTTTTCCGGATTTTTTTTCCAGATTTTTTTTTTCCGGATTTTTCCTGATTTTTTTTTCCTGATTTTTTTTCCTGGATTTTTTTTTCCGGATTTTTCCAGATTTTTTTTCCGGATTTTTTATTCTGGATTTTTTTTTCCGCATTTTTTTTCCGGATTTTTTTTTCTGGATTTTTCCTGATTTTTTTCTCCGGATTTTTCTATCAGATTTTTTTTCCGGATTTTTTTTTCCAGATTTTTATTCTGGATTTTTTTTCCGGATTTTTCCGGATTTTTTTTCCGCATTATTTTTCCGTTTTTTTTTTCCGGATTTTTTTTCCGGATTTTTCCGGATTTTTTTTTCTGGATTTTCTTTTCCGGATTTTTCCGGATTTTTTTTCCAGATTTTTTTTTCCTGATTTTTTTTTCCGGATTTTTTTCCGGATTTTTCTGGATTTTTTTTCCGCATTATTTTTCCGTTTTTTTTTTCCGGATTTTTTTTCCGGATTTTTCCGGATTTTTTTTTCTGGATTTTCTTTTCCGCATTTTTTTTCCGGATTTTTTTTTCTGGATTTTTCCTGATTTTTTTCTCCGGATTTTTCTATCAGATTTTTTTTCCGGATTTTTTTTTCCAGATTTTTATTCTGGATTTTTTTTCCGGATTTTTCCGGATTTTTTTTCCGCATTATTTTTCCGTTTTTTTTTTCCGGATTTTTTTTCCGGATTTTTCCGGATTTTTTTTTCTGGATTTTCTTTTCCGGATTTTTCCGGATTTTTTTTCCAGATTTTTTTTTCCTGATTTTTTTTTCCGGATTTTTTTCCGGATTTTTCTGGATTTTTTTCCGGATTTTTTTTCCGGATTTTTTTTAGCGGATTTTTCCGGATTTTTTTCTCCGGATTTTTTTTTCCGGATTTTTTTTTCCGGATTTTTTTTCTGGATTTTTTTTCCGGATTTTTTTTTCCGGATTTTTTTTCTGGATTTTTCTGGATTTTTCTATCGGATTTCTTTTTCCGGATTTTTCCGGATTTTTTTTTCCAGATTTTTTTTTCCGATTTTTTTTCCATATTTTTCCGGATTTTTTTTTCCAGATTTTTTTTCCAGATTTTTTTTCCGGATTTTTCCAGATTTTTTTTTCCGGATTTTTTTTTCCGGATTTTTTTTTCGAGATTTTTTTTCCGGATTTTTCCAGATTTTTTTTTCTGATTTTTTTTTCCAGATTTTTCCGGATTTTTTTTTCCAGATTTTTTTTCCAGATTTTTTTTCCGGATTTTTTTTTCCGGATTTTTTTTCTGGATTTTTCCGGATTTTTTTTTCTGGATTTTCTTTTCCGGATTTTTTTTCCGGATTTTTCCGGATTTTTTTTTCCGGATTTTTTTTCACTGATTTTTTTTCATGATTTTTTTTTCTGGATTTTTCCGGATTTTTTTTCCAGATTTTTTTTTTCCGGATTTTTCCTGATTTTTTTTTCCTGATTTTTTTTCCTGGATTTTTTTTTCCGGATTTTTCCATATTTTTTTTCCGGATTTTTTATTCTGGATTTTTTTTTCCGCATTTTTTTTCCGGATTTTTTTTTCTGGATTTTTCCTGAATTTTTTCTCCGGATTTTTCTATCAGATTTTTTTTCCGGATTTTTTTTTCCAGATTTTTATTCTGGATTTTTTTTCCGGATTTTTCCGGATTTTTTTTCCGCATTATTTTTCCGTTTTTTTTTTCCGGATTTTTTTTCCGGATTTTTCCGGATTTTTTTTCTGGATTTTCTTTTCCGGATTTTTCCGGATTTTTTTTCCTGATTTTTTTCTCCGGATTTTTCTATCGGATTATTTTTTCCGGATTTTTCCGGATTTTTTTTTCGAGATTTTTTTTCTGGATTTTTTTTCCGGATTTTTCCGGATTTTTTATCCGGATCATTTTTCCGGATTTTTTTTCCGGATTTTTTTTTCCGGATTTTTTTTTCCGGATTTTTCCAGATTTTTTTTTCCTGATTTTTTTTTCCAGATTTTTTTCCGGATTTTTCTGGATTTTTTTTCCGGATTTTTTTTCCGGATTTTTTTTAGCGGATTTTTCCGGATTTTTTTCTCCGGATTTTTTTTTCCGGATTTTTTTTCTGGATTTTTTTTCCGGATTTTTTTTTCCGGATTTTTTTTCTGGATTTTTCCGGATTTTTCTATCGGATTTTTTTTTCCGGATTTTTCCGGATTTTTTTTTCCAGATTTTTTTTCCGGATTTTTTTTCCGGATTTTTCCGGATATTTTTTCCGGATTTTTTTTCCGGATTATTTTTCCGGATTTTTTTTCCGGATTTTTTCTTCCGGATTTTTTTTTCCAGATTTTTCCGGATTTTTTTTTCCAGATTTTGTTTCCGGATTTTTTTTCCGGATTTTTCCGGATATTTTTTCCGGATTTTTCTATCGGATTTTTTTTCCGGATTTTTCCGGATATTTTTTACGGATTTTTTTTCCGGATTATTTTTCCGGATTTTTTTCCGGATTTTTTCTTCCGGATTTTTTTTTCCGGATTTTTTTTCCAGATTTTTTTTCCGGATTTTTTTTTCCAGATTTTTTTTCTGGATTTTTTTTCTGGATTTTTCCGGATTTTTTTTTTTTGATTTTTCCGGATTTTTTTTTCCGGATTTTTCCGGATTTTTCCAGATTTTTTTTCCTGATTTTTTTCTCCGGATTTTTCTATCGGATTTTTTTTTCCGGATTTTTCCGGATTTTTTTTTCCAGATTTTTTTTCTGGATTTTTCCGGATTTTTTTTTTATTTTTTCGGATTTTTTTTTCCGGATTTTTCCGGATTTTTTTTTCCGGATTTTTCCAGATTTTTTTTCCTGATTTTTTTTTCCGGATTTTTCTATCGGATTTTTTTTCCGGATTTTTCCGGATATTTTTTCCGGATTTTTTTTCTGGATTTTTTTTCCGGATTTTTTTTCCAGATTTTTTTTCCGGATTTTTTTTCCAGATTTTTTTTTCCGGATTTTTTTCCGGATTTTTCAGGATTTTTTTTCCTGATTTTTTTTTCTGGATTTTTCCGGATTTTTTTTTTTCCGGATTTTTTTTTCCGGATTTTTTTTTCCGGATTTTTTTTCTGGATTTTTTTTCCGGATTTTTTTTTCCGGATTTTTTTTCTGGATTTTTCCGGATTTTTTTTTCTGGATTTTTTTTCCGGATTTTTTTTAGCGTATTTTTCCGGATTTTTTTTCCAGATTTTTTTTCCGGATTTTTTTTCCGGATTTTTTTTTCCGGATTTTTTTTTCCGGATTTTTCCAGATTTTTTTTTCCGGATTTTTTTTTCCGGATTTTTCTATCGGATTTTTTTTTCCGGATTTTTCTATCGGATTTTTTTTTCCGGATTTTTCCGGATTTTTTTTTCCAGATTTTTTTTCCGGATTTTTTTTCCGGATTTTTCCGGATATTTTTTCCGGATTATTTTTCCGGATTTTTTTTCCGGATTTTTTTTTCCGGATTTTTTTCCGGATTTTTCAGGATTTTTTTTCCTGATTTTTTTTTCTGGATTTTTCCGGATTTTTTTTTTTCCGGATTTTTTTTTCCGGATTTTTTTTTCCGGATTTTTTTTCTGGATTTTTTTTCCGGATTTTTTTTTCCGGATTTTTTTTCTGGATTTTTCCGGATTTTTTTTTCTGGATTTTTTTTCCGGATTTTTTTTAGCGTATTTTTCCGGATTTTTTTTCCAGATTTTTTTTCCGGATTTTTTTCCGGATTTTTTTTTCCGGATTTTTTTTTCCGGATTTTTCCAGATTTTTTTTTCCTGATTTTTTTTTCCGGATTTTTCTATCGGATTTTTTTTTCCGGATTTTTCTATCGGATTTTTTTTTCCGGATTTTTCCGGATTTTTTTTTCCAGATTTTTTTTCCAGATTTTTTTTCCGGATTTTTCCGGATATTTTTTCCGGATTATTTTTCCGGATTTTTTTTCCGGATTTTTTCTTCCGGATTTTTTTTTCCGGATTTTTTTTCCAGATTTTTTTTTCCGGATTTTTTTTTTCGGATTTTTTTTCCGTTTTTTTTTCCCGGATTTTTTTTCTCGATTTTTTTTCCGGATTTTTTTTCCGGATTTTTTTTTCCGGATTTTTTTTTCCAGATTTTTTTTCTAGATTTTTTTTTCCGGATTTTTCCGGATTTTTTTTTCCGGATTTTTCCGGATTTTTTTTTCCAGATTTTTTTTCCGGATTTTTTTTCCGGATTTTTCCGGATATTTTTTCCGGATTATTTTTCCGGATTTTTTTTCCGGATTTTTTCTTCCGGATTTTTTTTCCGGATTTTTTTTCCAGATTTTTTTTTCCGGATTTTTTTTTCCGGATTTTTCCGGATTTTTTTTTCCGGATTTTTTTTCTGTTTTTTTTTCCCGGATTTTTTTTCTCGATTTTTTTTCCGTATTTTTCCTGATTTTTTTTTCCGGATTTTTTTTTCCGGATTTTTTTTTCCGGATTTTTCCGGATTTTTTTTTCCGGATTTTTTTTCAGGATTTTTCCGGAATTTTCCGGATTTTTCCGGATTTTTTTTCGGATTTTTTCGGATTTTTTTTTTCCGGATTTTTTTTCCAGATTTTTTTCCGGATTATTTTTCCGGATTTTTTTTCCGGATTTTTTCTTCCGGATTTTTTTTTCCGGATATTTTTTACGGATTTTTTTTCCGGATTTTTTTTCCAGATTTTTTTTTCTGGATTTTTCCGGATTTTTTTCCGGATTTTTTTTTTTCCGGATTTTTTTTTTTCCGGATTTTTTTTTCCGGATTTTTCCGGATATTTTTTCCGGATTATTTTTCCGGATTTTTTTTCCGGATTTTTTCTTCCGGATTTTTTTTCCGGATTTTTTTTCCAGATTTTTTTTTCCGGATTTTTTTTTCCGGATTTTTCCGGATTTTTTTTTCCGGATTTTTTTTCTGTTTTTTTTTCCCGGATTTTTTTTCTCGATTTTTTTTCCGTATTTTTCCTGATTTTTTTTTCCGGATTTTTTTTTCCGGATTTTTTTTTCCGGATTTTTCCGGATTTTTTTTTCCGGATTTTTTTTCAGGATTTTTCCGGAATTTTCCGGATTTTTCCGGATTTTTTTTCGGATTTTTTCGGATTTTTTTTTTCCGGATTTTTTTTCCAGATTTTTTTTCCGGATTATTTTTCCGGATTTTTTTTCCGGATTTTTTCTTCCGGATTTTTTTTTCCGGATTTTTCCGGATATTTTTTACGGATTTTTTTTCCGGATTTTTTTTCCAGATTTTTTTTTCTGGATTTTTCCGGATTTTTTTCCGGATTTTTTTTTTTCCGGATTTTTTTTTTTCCGGATTTTTTTTTCCGGATTTTTTTTCTGGATTTTTTTTCCGGATTTTTTTTTCCGGATTTTTTTTCTGGATTTTTCCGGATTTTTTTTTCTGGATTTTTTTTCCGGATTTTTTTTAGCGTATTTTTCCGGATTTTTTTTCCAGATTTTTTTTCCGGATTTTTTTTCCGGATTTTTTTTTCCGGATTTTTTTTTCCGGATTTTTCCAGATTTTTTTTCCTGATTTTTTTTTCCGGATTTTTCTATCGGATTTTTTTTTCCGGATTTTTCTATCGGATTTTTTTTTCCGGATTTTTCCGGATTTTTTTTTCCATTTTTTTTTTCCGGATTTTTTTTCCGGATTTTTCCGGATATTTTTTCTGGATTATTTTTCCGGATTTTTTTTCCGGATTTTTTCTTCCGGATTTTTTTTCCGGATTTTTTTTCCAGATTTTTTTTTCCGGATTATTTTTCCGGATTTTTTTTCCGGATTATTTTTCCGGATTTTTTTTCCGGATTTTTTTTCTGGATTTTTCCGGATATTTTTTCCGGATTTTTCTATCAGATTTTTTTTCCGGATTTTTCCGGATATTTTTTACGGATTTTTTTTCCGGATTATTTTTCCGGATTTTTTTTCCAGATTTTTTTTCCGGATTTTTTTTTCCAGATTTTTTTTCTGGATTTTTTTTCTGGATTTTTCCGGATTTTTTTTTTTTGATTTTTTCGGATTTTTTTTTCCGGATTTTTCCGGATTTTTTTTTCCAGATTTTTTTTCTGGATTTTTTTTCCGGATTTTTTTTTCTGGATTTTTCCGGATTTTTTTTTTATTTTTTCGGATTTTTTTTTCCGGATTTTTCCGGATTTTTTTTTCCGGATTTTTCCAGATTTTTTTTCCTGATTTTTTTTTCCGGATTTTTCTATCGGATTTTTTTTCCGGATTTTTCCGGATATTTTTTCCGGATTTTTTTTCTGGATTTTTTTTCCGGATTTTTTTTAGCGTATTTTTCCGGATTTTTTTTCCAGATTTTTTTTCCGGATTTTTTTTCCAGATTTTTTTTTCCGGATTTTTTTCCGGATTTTTCAGGATTTTTTTTCCTGATTTTTTTTTCTGGATTTTTCCGGATTTTTTTCCGGATTTTTTTTTTTCCGGATTTTTTTTTCCGGATTTTTTTTTCCGGATTTTTTTTCTGGATTTTTTTTCCGGATTTTTTTTTCCGGATTTTTTTTCTGGATTTTTCCGGATTTTTTTTTCTGGATTTTTTTTCCGGATTTTTTTTAGCGTATTTTTCCGGATTTTTTTTCCAGATTTTTTTTCCGGATTTTTTTTCCGGATTTTTTTTTCCGGATATTTTTTTCCGGATTTTTCCAGATTTTTTTTTCCTGATTTTTCCAGATTTTTTTTTCCTGATTTTTTTTCTGGATTTTTTTTCCGGATTTTTTTTTCCGGATTTTTTTTCTGGATTTTTCCGGATTTTTTTTTCTGGATTTTTTTTCCGGATTTTTTTTAGCGTATTTTTCCGGATTTTTTTTCCAGATTTTTTTTCCTGATTTTTTTTCCGGATTTTTTTTTCCGGATTTTTTTTTCCGGATTTTTCCAGATTTTTTTTTCCTGATTTTTTTTTCCGGATTTTTCTATCGGATTTTTTTTTCCGGATTTTTCTATCGGATTTTTTTTTCCGGATTTTTCCGGATTTTTTTTTCCAGATTATTTTTCCGGATTTTTTTTCCGGATTTTTCCGGATATTTTTTCCGGATTATTTTTCCGGATTTTTTTTCCGGATTTTTTCTTCCGGATTTTTTTTCCGGATTTTTTTTCCAGATTTTTTTTTCCGGATTTTTTTTTCCGGATTTTTCCGGATTTTTTTTCCGGATTTTTTTTCCGTTTTTTTTCCCGGATTTTTTTTCTCGATTTTTTTTCCGTATTTTTCCTGATTTTTTTTTCCGGATTTTTTTTTCCAGATTTTTTTTTCCTGATTTTTTTTTCCGGATTTTTCTATCGGATTTTTTTTTCCGGATTTTTCTATCGGATTTTTTTTTCCGGATTTTTCCAGATTTTTTTTTCCAGATTTTTTTTCCGGATTTTTTCTTCCGGATTTTTTTTCCGGATTTTTTTTCCAGATTTTTTTTTCCGGATTTTTTTTTCCGGATTTTTCCGGATTTTTTTTTCCGGATTTTTTTTCCGGTTTTTTTTCCCGGATTTTTTTTCTCGATTTTTTTTCCGTATTTTTCCTGATTTTTTTTTCCGGATTTTTTTTTCCGGATTTTTTTTTCCAGATTTTTTTTCCGGATTTTTTTTTCCGGATTTTTCCGGATTTTTTTTTCCGGATTTTTCCGGATTTTTTTTTCCGGATTTTTTTTCCCGATTTTTTTTTCCGGATTTTTCCGGAATTTTTTTTCTAGATTTTTTTTCCGGATTTTTTTTCTGGATTTTTTTCTCCGGATTTTTTTTTCCGGATTTTTTTTTCCGGATTTTTTTTCTGGATTTTTTTTCCGGATTTTTTTTTCCGGATTTTTTTTCTGGATTTTTTTTCTGGATTTTTTTCTCCGGATTTTTATTTCCGGATTTTTTTTCTGGATTTTTTTTCCGGATTTTTTTTTCCGGATTTTTTTTCCGGATTTTTTTTCTGGATTTTTTTCTCCGGATTTTTTTTTCCGGATTTTTTTTTCCGGATTTTTTTTCTGGATTTTTTTTCCGGATTTTTTTTTCCGGATTTTTTTTCTGGAGTTTTCCGGATTTTTCTATCAGATTTTTTTTTCCGGATTTTTCCGGATTTTTTTTTCCAGATTTTTTTTCCGGATTTTTTTTCCGGATTTTTCCGGATATTTTTTCCGGATTTTTTTTCCGGATTATTTTTCCGGATTTTTTTTCCGGATTTTTTCTTCCGGATTTTTTTTTCCGGATTTTTCCGGATTTTTTTTTCCAGATTTTGTTTCCGGATTTTTTTTCTGGATTTTTCCGGATATTTTTTCCGGATTTTTCTATCGGATTTTTTTTCCGGATTTTTCCGGATATTTTTTACGGATTTTTTTTCCGGATTATTTTTCCGGATTTTTTTCCGGATTTTTTCTTCCGGATTTTTTTTTCCGGATTTTTTTTCCAGATTTTTTTTCCGGATTTTTTTTTCCAGATTTTTTTTCTGGATTTTTTTTCTGGATTTTTCCGGATTTTTTTTTTTTGATTTTTTCGGATTTTTTTTTCCGGATTTTTCCGGATTTTTCCAGATTTTTTTTCCTGATTTTTTTCTCCGGATTTTTCTATCGGATTTTTTTTTCCGGATTATTCCGGATTTTTTTTTCCAGATTTTTTTTCTGGATTTTTTTTCCGGATTTTTTTTTCTGGATTTTTCCGGATTTTTTTTTTATTTTTTCGGATTTTTTTTTCCGGATTTTTCCGGATTTTTTTTCCGGATTTTTTTTAGCGGATTTCGCCGGATTTTTTTTCCAGATTTTTTTTCCGGATTTTTTTTCTGGATTTTTTTTTTCCGGATTTTTCCGGATTTTTTTTCCTGCATTTTTTTTCCAGATTTTTTTTCCGGATTTTTTTTTCTGGATTTTTCTGGATTTTTTTTCCGGATTTTTTTTAGCGGATTTCGCCGGATTTTTTTTCCAGATTTTTTTTCCAGATTTTTTTTCCGGATTTTTTTTCTGGATTTTTTTTTCCGGATTTTTTTTTAGCGGATTTTTCCGGATTTTTTTCTCCGGATTTTTTTTTCCGGATTTATCCGGATTTTTTTTCCGGATTTTTTTTCCGGATTTTTTTTTCCTAATTTTTTTTTTCCGGATTTTTCTATCGGATTTTTTTTTCCGGATTTTTCTATCGGATTTTTTTTTCCGGATTTTTCCGGATTTTTTTTTCCAGATTTTTTTTCCGGATTTTTTTTCCGGATTTTTCCGGATATTTTTTCCGGATTTTTTTTCCGGATTATTTTTCCGGATTTTTTTTCCGGATTTTTTCTTCCGGATTTTTTTTTCCGGATTTTTTTTCCAGATTTTTTTTTCCGGATTTTTTTTTCCAGATTTTTCCGGATTTTTTTTTCCGGATTTTTTTTCCGGTTTTTTTTCCCGGATTTTTTTTCTCGATTTTTTTTCCGGATTTTTCCTGATTTTTTTTTCCGGATTTTTTTTCCTGATTTTTTTTTCTGGATTTTTCCGGATTATTTTTCCGGATTTTTTTTCCGGATTTTTTCTTCCGGATTTTTTTTTCCGGATTTTTTTTCCAGATTTTTTTTTCCGGATTTTTTTTTCCAGATTTTTCCGGATTTTTTTTTCCGGATTTTTTTTCCGGTTTTTTTTCCCGGATTTTTTTTCTCGATTTTTTTTCCGTATTTTTCCGGATTTTTTTTTCCGGATTTTTTTTTCCGGATTTTTCCGGAATTTTTTTTCTAGATTTTTTTTCCGGATTTTTTTTCTGGATTTTTTTTCTAGATTTTTTTTCCGGATTTTTTTTCTGGATTTTTTTTCCGGATTTTTTTTCTGGATTTTTTCTGGAGTTTTCCGGATTTTTCTATCAGATTTTTTTTTCCGGATTTTTCCGGATTTTTTTTTCCAGATTTTTTTTCCGGATTTTTTTTCCGGATTTTTCCGGATATTTTTTCCGGATTTTTTTTCCGGATTATTTTTCCGGATTTTTTTTCCGGATTTTTTCTTCCGGATTTTTTTTTCCGGATTTTTCCGGATTTTTTTTTCCAGATTTTGTTTCCGGATTTTTTTTCTGGATTTTTCCGGATATTTTTTCCGGATTTTTCTATCGGATTTTTTTTCCGGATTTTTCCGGATATTTTTTACGGATTTTTTTTCCGGATTATTTTTCTGGATTTTTTTCCGGATTTTTTCTTCCGGATTTTTTTTTCCGGATTTTTTTTCCAGATTTTTTTTCCGGATTTTTTTTTCCAGATTTTTTTTCTGGATTTTTTTTCTGGATTTTTCCGGATTTTTTTTTTTTGATTTTTTCGGATTTTTTTTTCCGGATTTTTCCGGATTTTTCCAGATTTTTTTTCCTGATTTTTTTCTCCGGATTTTTCTATCGGATTTTTTTTTCCGGATTATTCCGGATTTTTTTTTCCAGATTTTTTTTCTGGATTTTTTTTCCGGATTTTTTTTTCTGGATTTTTCCGGATTTTTTTTTTATTTTTTCGGATTTTTTTTTTCGGATTTTTCCGGATTTTTTTTCCGGATTTTTTTTAGCGGATTTCGCCGGATTTTTTTTCCAGATTTTTTTTCCGGATTTTTTTTCTGGATTTTTTTTTTCCGGATTTTTCCGGATTTTTTTTCCTGCATTTTTTTTCCAGATTTTTTTTCCGGATTTTTTTTTCTGGATTTTTCTGGATTTTTTTTCCGGATTTTTTTTAGCGGATTTCGTCGGATTTTTTTTCCAGATTTTTTTTCCAGATTTTTTTTCCGGATTTTTTTTCTGGATTTTTTTTTCCGGATTTTTTTTTAGCGGATTTTTCCGGATTTTTTTCTCCGGATTTTTTTTTCCGGATTTATCCGGATTTTTTTTCCGGATTTTTTTTCCGGATTTTTTTTCTGGATTTTTTTTCCGGATTTTTTTTAGCGTATTTTTCCGGATTTTTTTTCCAGATTTTTTTTCCGGATTTTTTTTCCAGATTTTTTTTTCCGGATTTTTTTCCGGATTTTTCAGGATTTTTTTTCCTGATTTTTTTTTCTGGATTTTTCCGGATTTTTTTCCGGATTTTTATTTTTCCGGATTTTTTTTTCCGGATTTTTTTTTCCGGATTTTTTTTCTGGATTTTTTTTCCGGATTTTTTTTTCCGGATTTTTTTTCTGGATTTTTCCGGATTTTTTTTTCTGGATTTTTTTTCCGGATTTTTTTTAGCGTATTTTTCCGGATTTTTTTTCCAGATTTTTTTCCGGATTTTTTTTCCGGATTTTTTTTTCCGGATATTTTTTTCCGGATTTTTCCAGATTTTTGTTTCCTGATTTTTCCAGATTTTTTTTTCCTGATTTTTTTTCTGGATTTTTTTTCCGGATTTTTTTTTCCGGATTTTTTTTCTGGATTTTTCCGGATTTTTTTTTCTGGATTTTTTTTCCGGATTTTTTTTAGCGTATTTTTCCGGATTTTTTTTCCAGATTTTTTTTCCTGATTTTTTTTCCGGATTTTTTTTTCCGGATTTTTTTTTCCGGATTTTTCCAGATTTTTTTTTCCTGATTTTTTTTTCCGGATTTTTCTATCGGATTTTTTTTTCCGGATTTTTCTATCGGATTTTTTTTTCCGGATTTTTCCGGATTTTTTTTTCCAGATTATTTTTCCGGATTTTTTTTCCGGATTTTTCCGGATATTTTTTCCGGATTATTTTTCCGGATTTTTTTTCCGGATTTTTTCTTCCGGATTTTTTTTCCGGATTTTTTTTCCAGATTTTTTTTTCCGGATTTTTTTTTCCGGATTTTTCCGGATTTTTTTTCCGGATTTTTTTTCCGGTTTTTTTTCCCGGATTTTTTTTCTCGATTTTTTTTCCGTATTTTTCCTGATTTTTTTTTCCGGATTTTTTTTTCCAGATTTTTTTTTCCTGATTTTTTTTTCCGGATTTTTCTATCGGATTTTTTTTTCCGGATTTTTCTATCGGATTTTTTTTTCCGGATTTTTCCGGATTTTTTTTTCCAGATTTTTTTTCCGGATTTTTTCTTCCGGATTTTTTTTCCGGATTTTTTTTCCAGATTTTTTTTTCCGGATTTTTTTTTCCGGATTTTTCCGGATTTTTTTTTCCGGATTTTTTTTCCGGTTTTTTTTCCCGGATTTTTTTTCTCGATTTTTTTTCCGTATTTTTCCTGATTTTTTTTTCCGGATTTTTTTTTCCGGATTTTTTTTTCCAGATTTTTTTTCCGGATTTTTTTTTCCGGATTTTTCCGGATTTTTTTTTCCGGATTTTTCCGGATTTTTTTTTCCGGATTTTTTTTCCCGATTTTTTTTTCCGGATTTTTTTTTCCGGATTTTTCCGGAATTTTTTTTCTAGATTTTTTTTCCGGATTTTTTTTCTGGATTTTTTTCTCCGGATTTTTTTTTCCGGATTTTTTTTTCCGGATTTTTTTTCTGGATTTTTTTTCCGGATTTTTTTTTCCGGATTTTTTTTCTGGATTTTTTTTCTGGATTTTTTTCTCCGGATTTTTATTTCCGGATTTTTTTTCTGGATTTTTTTTCCGGATTTTTATTTCCGGATTTTTTTTCTGGATTTTTTTTCCGGATTTTTTTCTCCGGATTTTTTTTTCCGGATTTTTTTTTCCGGATTTTTTTTCTGGATTTTTTTTCCGGATTTTTTTTTCCGGATTTTTTTTCTGGAGTTTTCCGGATTTTTCTATCGGATTTTTTTTTCCGGATTTTTCCGGATTTTTTTTTCCAGATTTTTTTTCCGGATTTTTTTTCCGGATTTTTCCGGATATTTTTTCCGGATTTTTTTTCCGGATTATTTTTCCGGATTTTTTTTCCGGATTTTTTCTTCCGGATTTTTTTTTCCGGATTTTTCCGGATTTTTTTTTCCAGATTTTGTTTCCGGATTTTTTTTCTGGATTTTTCCGGATATTTTTTCCGGATTTTTCTATCGGATTTTTTTTCCGGATTATTTTTCCGGATTTTTTTTCCGGATTTTTTCTTCCGGATTTTTTTTTCCGGATTTTTTTTCCAGATTTTTTTTTCCGGATTTTTTTTTCCAGATTTTTCCGGATTTTTTTTCCGGATTTTTTTTCCGGTTTTTTTTCCCGGATTTTTTTTCTCGATTTTTTTTCCGTATTTTTCCTGATTTTTTTTTCCGGATTTTTCCGGATATTTTTTCCGGATTTTTTTTCCGGATTATTTTTCCGGATTTTTTTTCCGGATTTTTTCTTCCGGATTTTTTTTTCCGGATTTTTTTTCCAGATTTTTTTTTCCGGATTTTTTTTTCCAGATTTTTCCGGATTTTTTTTCCGGATTTTTTTTCCGGTTTTTTTTCCCGGATTTTTTTTCTCGATTTTTTTTCCGTATTTTTCCTGATTTTTTTTTCCGGATTTTTTTTTCCGGATTTTTTTTTCCGGATTTTTCCGGATTTTTTTTTCCGGATTTTTTTTTCCGGATTTTTCCGGAATTTTTTTTCTAGATTTTTTTTCCGGATTTTTTTTCTGGATTTTTTTTTCCGGATTTTTTTTCTGGATTTTTTCGGATTTTTCCGGATTTTTTTTTCCGGATTTTTTTTTTCTGGATTTTCTTTTCCGGATTTTTTTTTCCGGATTTTTTTTTCGGATTTTTTTTCCGGATTTTTTTTTCAGGATTTTTCCGGATTTTTTTTTCAGGATTTTTCGGAATTTTCCGGATTTTTCCGGATTTTTTTTCGGATTTTTTCGGATTTTTTTTTTCCGGATATTTTTTCCGGATTTTTTTTCCGGATTATTTTTCCGGATTTTTTTTCCGGATTTTTTCTTCCGGATTTTTTTTTCCGGATTTTTTTTCCAGATTTTTTTTTCCGGATTTTTTTTTCCGGATTTTTTTTTCCAGATTTTTTTTCCGGATTTTTTTTTCCGGATTTTTCCGGATTTTTTTTTCTGGATTTTTCCGGATTTTTTTTTCCGGATTTTTTTTTCCCGATTTTTTTTTCCGGATTTTTTTTTCCGGATTTTTCCGGAATTTTTTTTCTAGATTTTTTTTCCGGATTTTTTTTCTGGATTTTTTTTTCCGGATTTTTTTTTAGCGGATTTTTCCGGATTTTTTTCTCCGGATTTTTTTTTCCGGATTTTTTTTCCGGATTTTTTTTCCAGATTTTTTTTTCCGGATTTTTTTTTCAGATTTTTCTGGATATTTTTTCCTGATTTTTTTTTCTGGATTTTTCCGGATTTTTTTCCGGATTTTTTTTTTTCCGGATTTTTTTTTCCGGATTTTTTTTTCCGGATTTTTTTTCTGGATTTTTTTTCCGGATTTTTTTTTCCGGATTTTTTTTCTGGATTTTTCCGGATTTTTTTTTCTGGATTTTCTTTTCCGGATTTTTCCGGATTTTTTTTCCTGATTTTTTTCTCCGGATTTTTCTATCGGATTTTTTTTTCCGGATTTTTCCGGATTTTTTTTTCCAGATATTTTTTCTGGATTTTTTTTCCGGATTTTTCCGGATTTTTTTTCCGGATCATTTTTCCGGATTTTTTTTCCGGATTTTTTTTTCGGATTTTTTTTTCCGGATTTTTCCAGATTTTTTTTTCCGGATTTTTTTTTCCGGATTTTTTTCCGGATTTTTCTGGATTTTTTTTCCGGATTTTTTTTCCGGATTTTTTTTAGCGGATTTTTCCGGATTTTTTTCTCCGGATTTTTTTTTCCGGATTTTTTTTTCCGGATTTTTTTTCTGGATTTTTTTTCCGGATTTTTTTTTCCGGATTTTTTTTCTGGATTTTTCTGGATTTTTCTATCGGATTTCTTTTTCCGGATTTTTCCGGATTTTTTTTTCCAGATTTTTTTTTCCGATTTTTTTTCCATATTTTTCCGGATTTTTTTTTCCAGATTTTTTTTCCAGATTTTTTTTCCGGATTTTTCCAGATTTTTTTTTCCGGATTTTTTTTTTCGGATTTTTTTTTCCGGATTTTTCCAGATTTTTTTTTCCGGATTTTTTTTTCCGGATTTTTTTCCGGATTTTTCTGGATTTTTTTCCGGATTTTTTTTCCGGATTTTTTTTCCGGATTTTTCCAGATTTTTTTTTCTGATTTTTTTTTCCAGATTTTTCCGGATTTTTTTTTCCAGATTTTTTTTCCAGATTTTTTTTCCGGATTTTTTTTTCCGGATTTTTTTTCTGGATTTTTCCGGATTTTTTTTTCTGGATTTTCTTTTCCGGATTTTTTTTCCGGATTTTTCCGGATTTTTTTTTCCGGATTTTTTTTCCCTGATTTTTTTTCATGATTTTTTTTTCTGGATTTTTCCGGATTTTTTTTCCAGATTTTTTTTTTCCGGATTTTTCCTGATTTTTTTTTCCTGATTTTTTTTCCTGGATTTTTTTTTCCGGATTTTTCCAGATTTTTTTTCCGGATTTTTTATTCTGGATTTTTTTTTCCGCATTTTTTTTCCGGATTTTTTTTTCTGGATTTTTCCTGATTTTTTTCTCCGGATTTTTCTATCAGATTTTTTTTCCGGATTTTTTTTTCCAGATTTTTATTCTGGATTTTTTTTCCGGATTTTTCCGGATTTTTTTTCCGCATTATTTTTCCGTTTTTTTTTTCCGGATTTTTTTTCCGGATTTTTCCGGATTTTTTTTTCTGGATTTTCTTTTCCGGATTTTTCCGGATTTTTTTTCCAGATTTTTTTTTCCTGATTTTTTTTTCCGGATTTTTTTCCGGATTTTTCTGGATTTTTTTTCCGCATTATTTTTCCGTTTTTTTTTTCCGGATTTTTTTTCCGGATTTTTCCGGATTTTTTTTTCTGGATTTTCTTTTCCGCATTTTTTTTCCGGATTTTTTTTTCTGGATTTTTCCTGATTTTTTTCTCCGGATTTTTCTATCAGATTTTTTTTCCGGATTTTTTTTTCCAGATTTTTATTCTGGATTTTTTTTCCGGATTTTTCCGGATTTTTTTTCCGCATTATTTTTCCGTTTTTTTTTTCCGGATTTTTTTTCCGGATTTTTCCGGATTTTTTTTTCTGGATTTTCTTTTCCGGATTTTTCCGGATTTTTTTTCCAGATTTTTTTTTCCTGATTTTTTTTTCCGGATTTTTTTCCGGATTTTTCTGGATTTTTTTCCGGATTTTTTTTCCGGATTTTTTTTAGCGGATTTTTCCGGATTTTTTTCTCCGGATTTTTTTTTCCGGATTTTTTTTTCCGGATTTTTTTTCTGGATTTTTTTTCCGGATTTTTTTTTCCGGATTTTTTTTCTGGATTTTTCTGGATTTTTCCGGATTTTTTTTTCCAGATTTTTTTTTCCGATTTTTTTTCCATATTTTTCCGGATTTTTTTTTCCAGATTTTTTTTCCAGATTTTTTTTCCGGATTTTTCCAGATTTTTTTTTCCGGATTTTTTTTTCCGGATTTTTTTTTCGAGATTTTTTTTCCGGATTTTTCCAGATTTTTTTTTCTGATTTTTTTTTCCAGATTTTTCCGGATTTTTTTTTCCAGATTTTTTTTCCAGATTTTTTTTCCGGATTTTTTTTTCCGGATTTTTTTTCTGGATTTTTCCGGATTTTTTTTTCTGGATTTTCTTTTCCGGATTTTTTTTCCGGATTTTTCCGGATTTTTTTTTCCGGATTTTTTTTCACTGATTTTTTTTCATGATTTTTTTTTCTGGATTTTTCCGGATTTTTTTTCCAGATTTTTTTTTTCCGGATTTTTCCTGATTTTTTTTTCCTGATTTTTTTTCCTGGATTTTTTTTTCCGGATTTTTCCATATTTTTTTTCCGGATTTTTTATTCTGGATTTTTTTTTCCGCATTTTTTTTCCGGATTTTTTTTTCTGGATTTTTCCTGAATTTTTTCTCCGGATTTTTCTATCAGATTTTTTTTCCGGATTTTTTTTTCCAGATTTTTATTCTGGATTTTTTTTCCGGATTTTTCCGGATTTTTTTTCCGCATTATTTTTCCGTTTTTTTTTTCCGGATTTTTTTTCCGGATTTTTCCGGATTTTTTTTCTGGATTTTCTTTTCCGGATTTTTCCGGATTTTTTTTCCTGATTTTTTTCTCCGGATTTTTCTATCGGATTATTTTTTCCGGATTTTTCCGGATTTTTTTTTCGAGATTTTTTTTCTGGATTTTTTTTCCGGATTTTTCCGGATTTTTTATCCGGATCATTTTTCCGGATTTTTTTTCCGGATTTTTTTTTCCGGATTTTTTTTTCCGGATTTTTCCAGATTTTTTTTTCCTGATTTTTTTTTCCAGATTTTTTTCCGGATTTTTCTGGATTTTTTTTCCGGATTTTTTTTCCGGATTTTTTTTAGCGGATTTTTCCGGATTTTTTTCTCCGGATTTTTTTTTCCGGATTTTTTTTCTGGATTTTTTTTCCGGATTTTTTTTTCCGGATTTTTTTTCTGGATTTTTCCGGATTTTTCTATCGGATTTTTTTTTCCGGATTTTTCCGGATTTTTTTTTCCAGATTTTTTTTCCGGATTTTTTTTCCGGATTTTTCCGGATATTTTTTCCGGATTTTTTTTCCGGATTATTTTTCCGGATTTTTTTTCCGGATTTTTTCTTCCGGATTTTTTTTTCCAGATTTTTCCGGATTTTTTTTTCCAGATTTTGTTTCCGGATTTTTTTTCCGGATTTTTCCGGATATTTTTTCCGGATTTTTCTATCGGATTTTTTTTCCGGATTTTTCCGGATATTTTTTACGGATTTTTTTTCCGGATTATTTTTCCGGATTTTTTTCCGGATTTTTTCTTCCGGATTTTTTTTTCCGGATTTTTTTTCCAGATTTTTTTTCCGGATTTTTTTTTCCAGATTTTTTTTCTGGATTTTTTTTCTGGATTTTTCCGGATTTTTTTTTTTTGATTTTTCCGGATTTTTTTTTCCGGATTTTTCCGGATTTTTCCAGATTTTTTTTCCTGATTTTTTTCTCCGGATTTTTCTATCGGATTTTTTTTTCCGGATTTTTCCGGATTTTTTTTTCCAGATTTTTTTTCTGGATTTTTCCGGATTTTTTTTTTATTTTTTCGGATTTTTTTTTCCGGATTTTTCCGGATTTTTTTTTCCGGATTTTTCCAGATTTTTTTTCCTGATTTTTTTTTCCGGATTTTTCTATCGGATTTTTTTTCCGGATTTTTCCGGATATTTTTTCCGGATTTTTTTTCTGGATTTTTTTTCCGGATTTTTTTTCCAGATTTTTTTTCCGGATTTTTTTTCCAGATTTTTTTTTCCGGATTTTTTTCCGGATTTTTCAGGATTTTTTTTCCTGATTTTTTTTTCTGGATTTTTCCGGATTTTTTTTTTTCCGGATTTTTTTTTCCGGATTTTTTTTTCCGGATTTTTTTTCTGGATTTTTTTTCCGGATTTTTTTTTCCGGATTTTTTTTCTGGATTTTTCCGGATTTTTTTTTCTGGATTTTTTTTCCGGATTTTTTTTAGCGTATTTTTCCGGATTTTTTTTCCAGATTTTTTTTCCGGATTTTTTTTCCGGATTTTTTTTTCCGGATTTTTTTTTCCGGATTTTTCCAGATTTTTTTTTCCGGATTTTTTTTTCCGGATTTTTCTATCGGATTTTTTTTTCCGGATTTTTCTATCGGATTTTTTTTTCCGGATTTTTCCGGATTTTTTTTTCCAGATTTTTTTTCCGGATTTTTTTTCCGGATTTTTCCGGATATTTTTTCCGGATTATTTTTCCGGATTTTTTTTCCGGATTTTTTTTTCCGGATTTTTTTCCGGATTTTTCAGGATTTTTTTTCCTGATTTTTTTTTCTGGATTTTTCCGGATTTTTTTTTTTCCGGATTTTTTTTTCCGGATTTTTTTTTCCGGATTTTTTTTCTGGATTTTTTTTCCGGATTTTTTTTTCCGGATTTTTTTTCTGGATTTTTCCGGATTTTTTTTTCTGGATTTTTTTTCCGGATTTTTTTTAGCGTATTTTTCCGGATTTTTTTTCCAGATTTTTTTTCCGGATTTTTTTCCGGATTTTTTTTTCCGGATTTTTTTTTCCGGATTTTTCCAGATTTTTTTTTCCTGATTTTTTTTTCCGGATTTTTCTATCGGATTTTTTTTTCCGGATTTTTCTATCGGATTTTTTTTTCCGGATTTTTCCGGATTTTTTTTTCCAGATTTTTTTTCCGGATTTTTTTTCCGGATTTTTCCGGATATTTTTTCCGGATTATTTTTCCGGATTTTTTTTCCGGATTTTTTCTTCCGGATTTTTTTTTCCGGATTTTTTTTCCAGATTTTTTTTTCCGGATTTTTTTTTTCGGATTTTTTTTCCGTTTTTTTTTCCCGGATTTTTTTTCTCGATTTTTTTTCCGGATTTTTTTTCCGGATTTTTTTTTCCGGATTTTTTTTTCCAGATTTTTTTTCCAGATTTTTTTTTCCGGATTTTTCCGGATTTTTTTTTCCGGATTTTTCCGGATTTTTTTTTCCAGATTTTTTTTCCGGATTTTTTTTCCGGATTTTTCCGGATATTTTTTCCGGATTATTTTTCCGGATTTTTTTTCCGGATTTTTTCTTCCGGATTTTTTTTCCGGATTTTTTTTCCAGATTTTTTTTTCCGGATTTTTTTTTCCGGATTTTTCCGGATTTTTTTTTCCGGATTTTTTTTCTGTTTTTTTTTCCCGGATTTTTTTTCTCGATTTTTTTTCCGTATTTTTCCTGATTTTTTTTTCCGGATTTTTTTTTCCGGATTTTTTTTTCCGGATTTTTCCGGATTTTTTTTTCCGGATTTTTTTTCAGGATTTTTCCGGAATTTTCCGGATTTTTCCGGATTTTTTTTCGGATTTTTTCGGATTTTTTTTTTCCGGATTTTTTTTCCAGATTTTTTTTCCGGATTATTTTTCCGGATTTTTTTTCCGGATTTTTTCTTCCGGATTTTTTTTTCCGGATATTTTTTACGGATTTTTTTTCCGGATTTTTTTTCCAGATTTTTTTTTCTGGATTTTTCCGGATTTTTTTCCGGATTTTTTTTTTTCCGGATTTTTTTTTTTCCGGATTTTTTTTTCCGGATTTTTCCGGATATTTTTTCCGGATTATTTTTCCGGATTTTTTTTCCGGATTTTTTCTTCCGGATTTTTTTTCCGGATTTTTTTTCCAGATTTTTTTTTCCGGATTTTTTTTTCCGGATTTTTCCGGATTTTTTTTTCCGGATTTTTTTTCTGTTTTTTTTTCCCGGATTTTTTTTCTCGATTTTTTTTCCGTATTTTTCCTGATTTTTTTTTCCGGATTTTTTTTTCCGGATTTTTTTTTCCGGATTTTTTTTTCCGGATTTTTCCGGATTTTTTTTTCCGGATTTTTTTTCAGGATTTTTCCGGAATTTTCCGGATTTTTCCGGATTTTTTTTCGGATTTTTTCGGATTTTTTTTTTCCGGATTTTTTTTCCAGATTTTTTTTCCGGATTATTTTTCCGGATTTTTTTTCCGGATTTTTTCTTCCGGATTTTTTTTTCCGGATTTTTCCGGATATTTTTTACGGATTTTTTTTCCGGATTTTTTTTCCAGATTTTTTTTTCTGGATTTTTCCGGATTTTTTTCCGGATTTTTTTTTTTCCGGATTTTTTTTTTTCCGGATTTTTTTTTCCGGATTTTTTTTCTGGATTTTTTTTCTGGATTTTTTTTTCCGGATTTTTTTTCTGGATTTTTCCGGATTTTTTTTTCTGGATTTTTTTTCCGGATTTTTTTTAGCGTATTTTTCCGGATTTTTTTTCCAGATTTTTTTTCCGGATTTTTTTTCCGGATTTTTTTTTCCGGATTTTTTTTTCCGGATTTTTCCAGATTTTTTTTTCCTGATTTTTTTTTCCGGATTTTTCTATCGGATTTTTTTTTCCGGATTTTTCTATCGGATTTTTTTTTCCGGATTTTTCCGGATTTTTTTTTCCATTTTTTTTTTCCGGATTTTTTTTCCGGATTTTTCCGGATATTTTTTCCGGATTATTTTTCCGGATTTTTTTTCCGGATTTTTTTTCTGGATTTTTCCGGATATTTTTTCCGGATTTTTCTATCAGATTTTTTTTCCGGATTTTTCCGGATATTTTTTACGGATTTTTTTTCCGGATTATTTTTCCGGATTTTTTTTCCAGATTTTTTTTCCGGATTTTTTTTTCCAGATTTTTTTTCTGGATTTTTTTTCTGGATTTTTCCGGATTTTTTTTTTTTGATTTTTTCGGATTTTTTTTTCCGGATTTTTCCGGATTTTTTTTTCCAGATTTTTTTTCTGGATTTTTTTTCCGGATTTTTTTTTCTGGATTTTTCCGGATTTTTTTTTTATTTTTTCGGATTTTTTTTTCCGGATTTTTCCGGATTTTTTTTTCCGGATTTTTCCAGATTTTTTTTCCTGATTTTTTTTTCCGGATTTTTCTATCGGATTTTTTTTCCGGATTTTTCCGGATATTTTTTCCGGATTTTTTTTCTGGATTTTTTTTCCGGATTTTTTTTAGCGTATTTTTCCGGATTTTTTTTCCAGATTTTTTTTCCGGATTTTTTTTCCAGATTTTTTTTTCCGGATTTTTTTCCGGATTTTTCAGGATTTTTTTTCCTGATTTTTTTTTCTGGATTTTTCCGGATTTTTTTCCGGATTTTTTTTTTTCCGGATTTTTTTTTCCGGATTTTTTTTTCCGGATTTTTTTTCTGGATTTTTTTTCCGGATTTTTTTTTCCGGATTTTTTTTCTGGATTTTTCCGGATTTTTTTTTCTGGATTTTTTTTCCGGATTTTTTTTAGCGTATTTTTCCGGATTTTTTTTCCGGATTTTTTTTTCCGGATATTTTTTTCCGGATTTTTCCAGATTTTTTTTTCCTGATTTTTCCAGATTTTTTTTTCCTGATTTTTTTTCTGGATTTTTTTTCCGGATTTTTTTTTCCGGATTTTTTTTCTGGATTTTTCCGGATTTTTTTTTCTGGATTTTTTTTCCGGATTTTTTTTAGCGTATTTTTCCGGATTTTTTTTCCAGATTTTTTTTCCTGATTTTTTTTCCGGATTTTTTTTTCCGGATTTTTTTTTCCGGATTTTTCCAGATTTTTTTTTCCTGATTTTTTTTTCCGGATTTTTCTATCGGATTTTTTTTTCCGGATTTTTCTATCGGATTTTTTTTTCCGGATTTTTCCGGATTTTTTTTTCCAGATTATTTTTCCGGATTTTTTTTCCGGATTTTTCCGGATATTTTTTCCGGATTATTTTTCCGGATTTTTTTTCCGGATTTTTTCTTCCGGATTTTTTTTCCGGATTTTTTTTCCAGATTTTTTTTTCCGGATTTTTTTTTCCGGATTTTTCCGGATTTTTTTTCCGGATTTTTTTTCCGTTTTTTTTCCCGGATTTTTTTTCTCGATTTTTTTTCCGTATTTTTCCTGATTTTTTTTTCCGGATTTTTTTTTCCAGATTTTTTTTTCCTGATTTTTTTTTCCGGATTTTTCTATCGGATTTTTTTTTCCGGATTTTTCTATCGGATTTTTTTTTCCGGATTTTTCCAGATTTTTTTTTCCAGATTTTTTTTCCGGATTTTTTCTTCCGGATTTTTTTTCCGGATTTTTTTTCCAGATTTTTTTTTCCGGATTTTTTTTTCCGGATTTTTCCGGATTTTTTTTTCCGGATTTTTTTTCCGGTTTTTTTTCCCGGATTTTTTTTCTCGATTTTTTTTCCGTATTTTTCCTGATTTTTTTTTCCGGATTTTTTTTTCCGGATTTTTTTTTCCAGATTTTTTTTCCGGATTTTTTTTTCCGGATTTTTCCGGATTTTTTTTTCCGGATTTTTCCGGATTTTTTTTTCCGGATTTTTTTTCCCGATTTTTTTTTCCGGATTTTTCCGGAATTTTTTTTCTAGATTTTTTTTCCGGATTTTTTTTCTGGATTTTTTTCTCCGGATTTTTTTTTCCGGATTTTTTTTTCCGGATTTTTTTTCTGGATTTTTTTTCCGGATTTTTTTTTCCGGATTTTTTTTCTGGATTTTTTTTCTGGATTTTTTTCTCCGGATTTTTATTTCCGGATTTTTTTTCTGGATTTTTTTTCCGGATTTTTTTTTCCGGATTTTTTTTCCGGATTTTTTTTCTGGATTTTTTTCTCCGGATTTTTTTTTCCGGATTTTTTTTTCCGGATTTTTTTTCTGGATTTTTTTTCCGGATTTTTTTTTCCGGATTTTTTTTCTGGAGTTTTCCGGATTTTTCTATCAGATTTTTTTTTCCGGATTTTTCCGGATTTTTTTTTCCAGATTTTTTTTCCGGATTTTTTTTCCGGATTTTTCCGGATATTTTTTCCGGATTTTTTTTCCGGATTATTTTTCCGGATTTTTTTTCCGGATTTTTTCTTACGGATTTTTTTTTCCGGATTTTTCCGGATTTTTTTTTCCAGATTTTGTTTCCGGATTTTTTTTCTGGATTTTTCCGGATATTTTTTCCGGATTTTTCTATCGGATTTTTTTTCCGGATTTTTCCGGATATTTTTTACGGATTTTTTTTCCGGATTATTTTTCCGGATTTTTTTCCGGATTTTTTCTTCCGGATTTTTTTTTCCGGATTTTTTTTCCAGATTTTTTTTCCGGATTTTTTTTTCCAGATTTTTTTTCTGGATTTTTTTTCTGGATTTTTCCGGATTTTTTTTTTTTGATTTTTTCGGATTTTTTTTTCCGGATTTTTCCGGATTTTTCCAGATTATTTTTCCGGATTTTTTTTCCGGATTTTTTCTTACGGATTTTTTTTTCCGGATTTTTCCGGATTTTTTTTTCCAGATTTTGTTTCCGGATTTTTTTTCTGGATTTTTCCGGATATTTTTTCCGGATTTTTCTATCGGATTTTTTTTCCGGATTTTTCCGGATATTTTTTACGGATTTTTTTTCCGGATTATTTTTCCGGATTTTTTTCCGGATTTTTTCTTCCGGATTTTTTTTTCCGGATTTTTTTTCCAGATTTTTTTTCCGGATTTTTTTTTCCAGATTTTTTTTCTGGATTTTTTTTCTGGATTTTTCCGGATTTTTTTTTTTTGATTTTTTCGGATTTTTTTTTCCGGATTTTTCCGGATTTTTCCAGATTTTTTTTCCTGATTTTTTTCTCCGGATTTTTCTATCGGATTTTTTTTTCCGGATTATTCCGGATTTTTTTTTCCAGATTTTTTTTCTGGATTTTTTTTCCGGATTTTTTTTTCTGGATTTTTCCGGATTTTTTTTAGCGGATTTCGCCGGATTTTTTTTCCAGATTTTTTTTCCGGATTTTTTTTCTGGATTTTTTTTTTCCGGATTTTTCCGGATTTTTTTTCCTGCATTTTTTTTCCAGATTTTTTTTCCGGATTTTTTTTTCTGGATTTTTCTGGATTTTTTTTCCGGATTTTTTTTAGCGGATTTCGCCGGATTTTTTTTCCAGATTTTTTTTCCAGATTTTTTTTCCGGATTTTTTTTCTGGATTTTTTTTTCCGGATTTTTTTTTAGCGGATTTTTCCGGATTTTTTTCTCCGGATTTTTTTTTCCGGATTTATCCGGATTTTTTTTCCGGATTTTTTTTCCGGATTTTTTTTTCCTAATTTTTTTTTTCCGGATTTTTCTATCGGATTTTTTTTTCCGGATTTTTCTATCGGATTTTTTTTTCCGGATTTTTCCGGATTTTTTTTTCCAGATTTTTTTTCCGGATTTTTTTTCCGGATTTTTCCGGATATTTTTTCCGGATTTTTTTTCCGGATTATTTTTCCGGATTTTTTTTCCGGATTTTTTCTTCCGGATTTTTTTTTCCGGATTTTTTTTCCAGATTTTTTTTTCCGGATTTTTTTTTCCAGATTTTTCCGGATTTTTTTTTCCGGATTTTTTTTCCGGTTTTTTTTCCCGGATTTTTTTTCTCGATTTTTTTTCCGGATTTTTCCTGATTTTTTTTTCCGGATTTTTTTTCCTGATTTTTTTTTCTGGATTTTTCCGGATTATTTTTCCGGATTTTTTTTCCGGATTTTTTCTTCCGGATTTTTTTTTCCGGATTTTTTTTCCAGATTTTTTTTTCCGGATTTTTTTTTCCAGATTTTTCCGGATTTTTTTTTCCGGATTTTTTTTCCGGTTTTTTTTCCCGGATTTTTTTTCTCGATTTTTTTTCCGTATTTTTCCGGATTTTTTTTTCCGGATTTTTTTTTCCGGATTTTTCCGGAATTTTTTTTCTAGATTTTTTTTCCGGATTTTTTTTCTGGATTTTTTTTCTAGATTTTTTTTCCGGATTTTTTTTCTGGATTTTTTTTCCGGATTTTTTTTCTGGATTTTTTCTGGAGTTTTCCGGATTTTTCTATCAGATTTTTTTTTCCGGATTTTTCCGGATTTTTTTTTCCAGATTTTTTTTCCGGATTTTTTTTCCGGATTTTTCCGGATATTTTTTCCGGATTTTTTTTCCGGATTATTTTTCCGGATTTTTTTTCCGGATTTTTTCTTCCGGATTTTTTTTTCCGGATTTTTCCGGATTTTTTTTTCCAGATTTTGTTTCCGGATTTTTTTTCTGGATTTTTCCGGATATTTTTTCCGGATTTTTCTATCGGATTTTTTTTCCGGATTTTTCCGGATATTTTTTACGGATTTTTTTTCCGGATTATTTTTCTGGATTTTTTTCCGGATTTTTTCTTCCGGATTTTTTTTTCCGGATTTTTTTTCCAGATTTTTTTTCCGGATTTTTTTTTCCAGATTTTTTTTCTGGATTTTTTTTCTGGATTTTTCCGGATTTTTTTTTTTTGATTTTTTCGGATTTTTTTTTCCGGATTTTTCCGGATTTTTCCAGATTTTTTTTCCTGATTTTTTTCTCCGGATTTTTCTATCGGATTTTTTTTTCCGGATTATTCCGGATTTTTTTTTCCAGATTTTTTTTCTGGATTTTTTTTCCGGATTTTTTTTTCTGGATTTTTCCGGATTTTTTTTTTATTTTTTCGGATTTTTTTTTCCGGATTTTTCCGGATTTTTTTTCCGGATTTTTTTTAGCGGATTTCGCCGGATTTTTTTTCCAGATTTTTTTTCCGGATTTTTTTTCTGGATTTTTTTTTTCCGGATTTTTCCGGATTTTTTTTCCTGCATTTTTTTTCCAGATTTTTTTTCCGGATTTTTTTTTCTGGATTTTTCTGGATTTTTTTTCCGGATTTTTTTTAGCGGATTTCGCCGGATTTTTTTTCCAGATTTTTTTTCCAGATTTTTTTTCCGGATTTTTTTTCTGGATTTTTTTTTCCGGATTTTTTTTTAGCGGATTTTTCCGGATTTTTTTCTCCGGATTTTTTTTTCCGGATTTATCCGGATTTTTTTTCCGGATTTTTTTTCCGGATTTTTTTTTCCTAATTTTTTTTTTCCGGATTTTTCTATCGGATTTTTTTTTCCGGATTTTTCTATCGGATTTTTTTTTCCGGATTTTTCCGGATTTTTTTTTCCAGATTTTTTTTCCGGATTTTTTTTCCGGATTTTTCCGGATATTTTTTCCGGATTTTTTTTCCGGATTATTTTTCCGGATTTTTTTTCCGGATTTTTTCTTCCGGATTTTTTTTTCCGGATTTTTTTTCCAGATTTTTTTTTCCGGATTTTTTTTTCCAGATTTTTCCGGATTTTTTTTTCCGGATTTTTTTTCCGGTTTTTTTTCCCGGATTTTTTTTCTCGATTTTTTTTCCGGATTTTTCCTGATTTTTTTTTCCGGATTTTTTTTCCTGATTTTTTTTTCTGGATTTTTCCGGATTATTTTTCCGGATTTTTTTTCCGGATTTTTTCTTCCGGATTTTTTTTTCCGGATTTTTTTTCCAGATTTTTTTTTCCGGATTTTTTTTTCCAGATTTTTCCGGATTTTTTTTTCCGGATTTTTTTTCCGGTTTTTTTTCCCGGATTTTTTTTCTCGATTTTTTTTCCGTATTTTTCCGGATTTTTTTTTCCGGATTTTTTTTTCCGGATTTTTCCGGAATTTTTTTTCTAGATTTTTTTTCCGGATTTTTTTTCTGGATTTTTTTTCCGGATTTTTTTTTCCGGATTTTTTTTCTGGATTTTTCCGGATTTTTTTTTCTGGATTTTTTTTCCGGATTTTTTTTAGCGTATTTTTCCGGATTTTTTTTCCAGATTTTTTTTCCGGATTTTTTTTCCGGATTTTTTTTTCCGGATATTTTTTTCCGGATTTTTCCAGATTTTTTTTTCCTGATTTTTCCAGATTTTTTTTTCCTGATTTTTTTTCTGGATTTTTTTTCCGGATTTTTTTTTCCGGATTTTTTTTCTGGATTTTTCCGGATTTTTTTATCTGGATTTTTTTTCCGGATTTTTTTTAGCGTATTTTTCCGGATTTTTTTTCCAGATTTTTTTTCCTGATTTTTTTTCCGGATTTTTTTTTCCGGATTTTTTTTTCCGGATTTTTCCAGATTTTTTTTTCCTGATTTTTTTTTCCGGATTTTTCTATCGGATTTTTTTTTCCGGATTTTTCTATCGGATTTTTTTTTCCGGATTTTTCCGGATTTTTTTTTCCAGATTATTTTTCCGGATTTTTTTTCCGGATTTTTCCGGATATTTTTTCCGGATTATTTTTCCGGATTTTTTTTCCGGATTTTTTCTTCCGGATTTTTTTTCCGGATTTTTTTTCCAGATTTTTTTTTCCGGATTTTTTTTTCCGGATTTTTCCGGATTTTTTTTCCGGATTTTTTTTCCGTTTTTTTTCCCGGATTTTTTTTCTCGATTTTTTTTCCGTATTTTTCCTGATTTTTTTTTCCGGATTTTTTTTTCCAGATTTTTTTTTCCTGATTTTTTTTTCCGGATTTTTCTATCGGATTTATTTTTCCGGATTTTTCTATCGGATTTTTTTTTCCGGATTTTTCCAGATTTTTTTTTCCAGATTTTTTTTCCGGATTTTTTCTTCCGGATTTTTTTTCCGGATTTTTTTTCCAGATTTTTTTTTCCGGATTTTTTTTTCCGGATTTTTCCGGATTTTTTTTTCCGGATTTTTTTTCCGTTTTTTTTTCCCGGATTTTTTTTCTCGATTTTTTTTCCGTATTTTTCCTGATTTTTTTTTCCGGATTTTTTTTTCCGGATTTTTTTTTCCAGATTTTTTTTCCGGATTTTTTTTTCCGGATTTTTCCGGATTTTTTTTTCCGGATTTTTCCGGATTTTTTTTTCCGGATTTTTTTTCCCGATTTTTTTTTCCGGATTTTTCCGGAATTTTTTTTCTAGATTTTTTTTCCGGATTTTTTTTCTGGATTTTTTTCTCCGGATTTTTTTTTCCGGATTTTTTTTTCCGGATTTTTTTTCTGGATTTTTTTTCCGGATTTTTTTTTCCGGATTTTTTTTCTGGATTTTTTTTCTGGATTTTTTTCTCCGGATTTTTATTTCCGGATTTTTTTTCTGGATTTTTTTTCCGGATTTTTTTTTCCGGATTTTTTTTCCGGATTTTTTTTCTGGATTTTTTTCTCCGGATTTTTTTTTCCGGATTTTTTTTTCCGGATTTTTTTTCTGGATTTTTTTTCCGGATTTTTTTTTCCGGATTTTTTTTCTGGAGTTTTCCGGATTTTTCTATCAGATTTTTTTTTCCGGATTTTTCCGGATTTTTTTTTCCAGATTTTTTTTCCGGATTTTTTTTCCGGATTTTTCCGGATATTTTTTCCGGATTTTTTTTCCGGATTATTTTTCCGGATTTTTTTTCCGGATTTTTTCTTCCGGATTTTTTTTTCCGGATTTTTCCGGATTTTTTTTTCCAGATTTTGTTTCCGGATTTTTTTTCTGGATTTTTCCGGATATTTTTTCCGGATTTTTCTATCGGATTTTTTTTCCGGATTTTTCCGGATATTTTTTACGGATTTTTTTTCCGGATTATTTTTCCGGATTTTTTTCCGGATTTTTTCTTCCGGATTTTTTTTTCCGGATTTTTTTTCCAGATTTTTTTTCCGGATTTTTTTTTCCAGATTTTTTTTCTGGATTTTTTTTCTGGATTTTTCCGGATTTTTTTTTTTTGATTTTTTCGGATTTTTTTTTCCGGATTTTTCCGGATTTTTCCAGATTTTTTTTCCTGATTTTTTTCTCCGGATTTTTCTATCGGATTTTTTTTTCCGGATTATTCCGGATTTTTTTTTCCAGATTTTTTTTCTGGATTTTTTTTCCGGATTTTTTTTTCTGGATTTTTCCGGATTTTTTTTTTATTTTTTCGGATTTTTTTTTCCGGATTTTTCCGGATTTTTTTTCCGGATTTTTTTTAGCGGATTTCGCCGGATTTTTTTTCCAGATTTTTTTTCCGGATTTTTTTTCTGGATTTTTTTTTTCCGGATTTTTCCGGATTTTTTTTCCTGCATTTTTTTTCCAGATTTTTTTTCCGGATTTTTTTTTCTGGATTTTTCTGGATTTTTTTTCCGGATTTTTTTTAGCGGATTTCGCCGGATTTTTTTTCCAGATTTTTTTTCCAGATTTTTTTTCCGGATTTTTTTTCTGGATTTTTTTTTCCGGATTTTTTTTTAGCGGATTTTTCCGGATTTTTTTCTCCGGATTTTTTTTTCCGGATTTATCCGGATTTTTTTTCCGGATTTTTTTTCCGGATTTTTTTTTCCTAATTTTTTTTTTCCGGATTTTTCTATCGGATTTTTTTTTCCGGATTTTTCTATCGGATTTTTTTTTCCGGATTTTTCCGGATTTTTTTTTCCAGATTTTTTTTCTGGATTTTTTTTCTGGATTTTTCCGGATTTTTTTTTTTTGATTTTTTCGGATTTTTTTTTCCGGATTTTTCCGGATTTTTCCAGATTTTTTTTCCTGATTTTTTTCTCCGGATTTTTCTATCGGATTTTTTTTTCCGGATTATTCCGGATTTTTTTTTCCAGATTTTTTTTCTGGATTTTTTTTCCGGATTTTTTTTTCTGGATTTTTCCGGATTTTTTTTTTATTTTTTCGGATTTTTTTTTCCGGATTTTTCCGGATTTTTTTTCCGGATTTTTTTTAGCGGATTTCGCCGGATTTTTTTTCCAGATTTTTTTTCCGGATTTTTTTTCTGGATTTTTTTTTTCCGGATTTTTCCGGATTTTTTTTCCTGCATTTTTTTTCCAGATTTTTTTTCCGGATTTTTTTTTCTGGATTTTTCTGGATTTTTTTTCCGGATTTTTTTTAGCGGATTTCGCCGGATTTTTTTTCCAGATTTTTTTTCCAGATTTTTTTTCCGGATTTTTTTTCTGGATTTTTTTTTCCGGATTTTTTTTTAGCGGATTTTTCCGGATTTTTTTCTCCGGATTTTTTTTTCCGGATTTATCCGGATTTTTTTTCCGGATTTTTTTTCCGGATTTTTTTTTCCTAATTTTTTTTTTCCGGATTTTTCTATCGGATTTTTTTTTCCGGATTTTTCTATCGGATTTTTTTTTCCGGATTTTTCCGGATTTTTTTTTCCAGATTTTTTTTCCGGATTTTTTTTCCGGATTTTTCCGGATATTTTTTCCGGATTTTTTTTCCGGATTATTTTTCCGGATTATTTTTCCGGATTTTTTTTTCCGGATTTTTTTTCCGGTTTTTTTTCCCGGATTTTTTTTCTCGATTTTTTTTCCGTATTTTTCCGGATTTTTTTTTCCGGATTTTTTTTTCCGGATTTTTCCGGAATTTTTTTTCTAGATTTTTTTTCCGGATTTTTTTTCTGGATTTTTTTTCTAGATTTTTTTTCCGGATTTTTTTTCTGGATTTTTTTTCCGGATTTTTTTTCTGGATTTTTTCTGGAGTTTTCCGGATTTTTCTATCAGATTTTTTTTTCCGGATTTTTCCGGATTTTTTTTTCCAGATTTTTTTTCCGGATTTTTTTTCCGGATTTTTCCGGATATTTTTTCCGGATTTTTTTTCCGGATTATTTTTCCGGATTTTTTTTCCGGATTTTTTCTTCCGGATTTTTTTTTCCGGATTTTTCCGGATTTTTTTTTCCAGATTTTGTTTCCGGATTTTTTTTCTGGATTTTTCCGGATATTTTTTCCGGATTTTTCTATCGGATTTTTTTTCCGGATTTTTCCGGATATTTTTTACGGATTTTTTTTCCGGATTATTTTTCTGGATTTTTTTCCGGATTTTTTCTTCCGGATTTTTTTTTCCGGATTTTTTTTCCAGATTTTTTTTCCGGATTTTTTTTTCCAGATTTTTTTTCTGGATTTTTTTTCTGGATTTTTCCGGATTTTTTTTTTTTGATTTTTTCGGATTTTTTTTTCCGGATTTTTCCGGATTTTTCCAGATTTTTTTTCCTGATTTTTTTCTCCGGATTTTTCTATCGGATTTTTTTTTCCGGATTATTCCGGATTTTTTTTTCCAGATTTTTTTTCTGGATTTTTTTTCCGGATTTTTTTTTCTGGATTTTTCCGGATTTTTTTTTTATTTTTTCGGATTTTTTTTTCCGGATTTTTCCGGATTTTTTTTCCGGATTTTTTTTAGCGGATTTCGCCGGATTTTTTTTCCAGATTTTTTTTCCGGATTTTTTTTCTGGATTTTTTTTTTCCGGATTTTTCCGGATTTTTTTTCCTGCATTTTTTTTCCAGATTTTTTTTCCGGATTTTTTTTTCTGGATTTTTCTGGATTTTTTTTCCGGATTTTTTTTAGCGGATTTCGCCGGATTTTTTTTCCAGATTTTTTTTCCAGATTTTTTTTCCGGATTTTTTTTCTGGATTTTTTTTTCCGGATTTTTTTTTCCGGATTTTTCTATCGGATTTTTTTTTCCGGATTTTTCCGGATTTTTTTTTCCAGATTTTTTTTCCGGATTTTTTTTCCGGATTTTTCCGGATATTTTTTCCGGATTTTTTTTCCGGATTATTTTTCCGGATTTTTTTTCCGGATTTTTTCTTCCGGATTTTTTTTTCCGGATTTTTTTTCCAGATTTTTTTTTCCGGATTTTTTTTTCCAGATTTTTCCGGATTTTTTTTTCCGGATTTTTTTTCCGGTTTTTTTTCCCGGATTTTTTTTCTCGATTTTTTTTCCGGATTTTTCCTGATTTTTTTTTCCGGATTTTTTTTCCTGATTTTTTTTTCTGGATTTTTCCGGATTATTTTTCCGGATTTTTTTTCCGGATTTTTTCTTCCGGATTTTTTTTTCCGGATTTTTTTTCCAGATTTTTTTTTCCGGATTTTTTTTTCCAGATTTTTCCGGATTTTTTTTTCCGGATTTTTTTTCCGGTTTTTTTTCCCGGATTTTTTTTCTCGATTTTTTTTCCGTATTTTTCCGGATTTTTTTTTCCGGATTTTTTTTTCCGGATTTTTTTTTCCGGATTTTTCCGGAATTTTTTTTCTAGATTTTTTTTCCGGATTTTTTTTCTGGATTTTTTTTCCGGATTTTTTTTCTGGATTTTTTCGGATTTTTCCGGATTTTTTTTTCCGGATTTTTTTTTTCTGGATTTTCTTTTCCGGATTTTTTTTTCCGGATTTTTTTTTCGGATTTTTTTTCCGGATTTTTTTTTCGGATTTTTTTTCCGGATTTTTTTTTCAGGATTTTTCCAGATTTTTTTTTCAGGATTTTTCGGAATTTTCCGGATTTTTCCGGATTTTTTTTCGGATTTTTTCGGATTTTTTTTTTCCGGATTTTTTTTCCAGATTTTTTTTCAGTATTTTTTTTCCGGATTTTTCCGGATATTTTTTCCGGATTTTTTTTCCGGATTATTTTTCCGGATTTTTTTTCCGGATTTTTTCTTCCGGATTTTTTTTTCCGGATTTTTTTTCCAGATTTTTTTTTCCGGATTTTTTTTTCCGGATTTTTCCGGATTTTTTTTTCCGGATTTTTTTTCCGGTTTTTTTTCCCGGATTTTTTTTCTCGATTTTTTTTCCGTATTTTTCCTGATTTTTTTTTCCGGATTTTTTTTTCCGGATTTTTTTTTCCAGATTTTTTTTCCGGATTTTTTTTTCCGGATTTTTCCGGATTTTTTTTTCTGGATTTTTCCGGATTTTTTTTTCCGGATTTTTTTTTCCGGATTTTTTTTTCCGGATTTTTTTTTCCGGATTTTTCCGGAATTTTTTTTCTAGATTTTTTTTCCGGATTTTTTTTCTGGATTTTTTTTTCCGGATTTTTTTTTAGCGGATTTTTCCGGATTTTTTTCTCCGGATTTTTTTTTCCGGATTTTTTTTCCGGATTTTTTTTCCGGATTTTTTTTCCAGATTTTTTTTTCCGGATTTTTTTTTCAGATTTTTCTGGATTTTTTTTCCTGATTTTTTTTTCTGGATTTTTCCGGATTTTTTTCCGGATTTTTTTTTTTCCGGATTTTTTTTTCCGGATTTTTTTTTCCGGATTTTTTTTCTGGATTTTTTTTCCGGATTTTTTTTTCCGGATTTTTTTTCTGGATTTTTCCGGATTTTTTTTCCTGGATTTTCTTTTCCGGATTTTTCCGGATTTTTTTTCCTGATTTTTTTCTCCGGATTTTTCTATCGGATTTTTTTTTCCGGATTTTTCCGGATTTTTTTTTCCAGATATTTTTTCTGGATTTTTTTTCCGGATTTTTCCGGATTTTTTTTCCGGATCATTTTTCCGGATTTTTTTTCCGGATTTTTTTTTTCGGATTTTTTTTTCCGGATTTTTCCAGATTTTTTTTTCCTGATTTTTTTTTCCGGATTTTTTTCCGGATTTTTCTGGATTTTTTTTCCGGATTTTTTTTCCGGATTTTTTTTAGCGGATTTTTCCGGATTTTTTTCTCCGGATTTTTTTTTCCGGATTTTTTTTTCCGGATTTTTTTTCTGGATTTTTTTTCCGGATTTTTTTTTCCGGATTTTTTTTCTGGATTTTTCTGGATTTTTCTATCGGATTTCTTTTTCCGGATTTTTCCGGATTTTTTTTTCCAGATTTTTTTTTCCGATTTTTTTTCCATATTTTTCCAGATTTTTTTTCCGGATTTTTCCAGATTTTTTTTTCCGGATTTTTTTTTCGGATTTTTTTTTCCGGATTTTTCCAGATTTTTTTTTCCTGATTTTTTTTTCCGGATTTTTTTCCGGATTTTTCTGGATTTTTTTCCGGATTTTTTTTCCGGATTTTTTTTAGCAGATTTTTCCGGATTTTTTTCTCCGGATTTTTTTTTCCGGATTTTTTTTTCCGGATTTTTTTTCTGGATTTTTTTTCCGGATTTTTTTTTCCGGATTTTTTTTCTGGATTTTTCTGGATTTTTCTATCGGATTTCTTTTTCCGGATTTTTCCGGATTTTTTTTTCCAGATTTTTTTTTCCGATTTTTTTTCCATATTTTTCCGGATTTTTTTTTCCAGATTTTTTTTCCAGATTTTTTTTCCGGATTTTTCCAGATTTTTTTTTCCGGATTTTTTTTTCCGGATTTTTTTTTCGAGATTTTTTTTCCGGATTTTTCCAGATTTTTTTTTCTGATTTTTTTTTCCAGATTTTTCCGGATTTTTTTTTCCAGATTTTTTTTCCAGATTTTTTTTCCGGATTTTTTTTTCCGGATTTTTTTTCTGGATTTTTCCGGATTTTTTTTTCTGGATTTTCTTTTCCGGATTTTTTTTCCGGATTTTTCCGGATTTTTTTTTCCGGATTTTTTTTCCGGATTTTTCCAGATTTTTTTTCCGATTTTTTTTTCCAGATTTTTCCGGATTTTTTTTTCCAGATTTTTTTTCCGGATTTTTTTTCCGGATTTTTTTTTCCGGATTTTTTTTCTGGATTTTTCCGGATTTTTTTTTCTGGATTTTCTTTTCCGGATTTTTTTTCCGGATTTTTCCGGATTTTTTTTTCCGGATTTTTTTTCCCTGATTTTTTTTCATGATTTTTTTTTCTGGATTTTTCCGGATTTTTTTTCCAGATTTTTTTTTTCCGGATTTTTCCTGATTTTTTTTTCCTGATTTTTTTTCCTGGATTTTTTTTTCCGGATTTTTCCGGATTTCTTTTCCGGATTTTTTATTCTGGATTTTTTTTTCCGCATTTTTTTTCCGGATTTTTTTTTCTGGATTTTTCCTGATTTTTTTCTCCGGATTTTTCTATCAGATTTTTTTTCCGGATTTTTTTTTCCAGATTTTTATTCTGGATTTTTTTTCCGGATTTTTCCGGATTTTTTTTCCGCATTATTTTTCCGTTTTTTTTTTCCGGATTTTTTTTCTGGATTTTTCCGGATTTTTTTTTCTGGATTTTCTTTTCCGGATTTTTCCGGATTTTTTTTCCTGATTTTTTTCTCCGGATTTTTCTATCGGATTATTTTTTCCGGATTTTTTTTTCCGGATTTTTCCGGAATTTTTTTTCTAGATTTTTTTTCCGGATTTTTTTTCTAGATTTTTTTTCCGGATTTTTTTTCTGGATTTTTTTTTCCGGATTTTTTTTTTCCTAATTTTTTTTTTCCGGATTTTTCTATCGGATTTTTTTTTCCGGATTTTTCTATCGGATTTTTTTTTCCGGATTTTTCCGGATTTTTTTTCCGGATTTTTTCTTCCGGATTTTTTTTTCCGGATTTTTTTTCCAGATTTTTTTTTCCGGATTTTTTTTTCCAGATTTTTCCGGATTTTTTTTCCGGATTTTTTTTCCGGATTTTTTTTCTCGATTTTTTTTCCGTATTTTTCCTGATTTTTTTTCCGGATTTTTTTTTCCGGATTTTTTTTTCCGGATTTTTCCGGATTTTTTTTTCCGGATTTTTTTTTCCGGATTTTTTCGGAATTTTTTTCTAGATTTTTTTTCCGGATTTTTTTTCTGGATTTTTTTTTCCGGATTTTTTTTCTGGATTTTTTCGGATTTTTCCGGATTTTTTTTTCCGGATTTTTTTTTTCTGGATTTTCTTTTCCGGATTTTTTTTTCCGGATTTTTTTTTCGGATTTTTTTTCCGGATTTTTTTTTCAGGATTTTTCCGGATTTTTTTTTCAGGATTTTTCGGAATTTTCCGGATTTTTCCGGATTTTTTTTCGGATTTTTTCGGATTTTTTTTTTCCGGATATTTTTTCCGGATTTTTTTTCCGGATTATTTTTTCGGATTTTTTTTTGGGATTTTTTCTTCCGGATTTTTTTTCCGGATTTTTTTTCCAGATTTTTTTTTCCGGATTTTTTTTTCCGGATTTTTCCGGATTTTTTTTTCCGGATTTTTTTTCCGGTTTTTTTTCCCGGATTTTTTTTCTCGATTTTTTTTCCGTATTTTTCCTGATTTTTTTTTCCGGATTTTTTTTTCCGGATTTTTTTTTCCAGATTTTTTTTCCGGATTTTTTTTTCCGGATTTTTCCGGATTTTTTTTTCTGGATTTTTCCGGATTTTTTTTTCCGGATTTTTTTTTCCCGATTTTTTTTTCCCGATTTTTTTTTCCGGATTTTTCCGGAATTTTTTTTCTAGATTTTTTTTCCGGATTTTTTTTCTGGATTTTTTTTTCCGGATTTTTTTTAGCGGATTTTTGCGGATTTTTTTCTCCGGATTTTTTTTTCCGGATTTTTTTTCCGGATTTTTTTTCCAGATTTTTTTTTCCGGATTTTTTTTTCAGATTTTTCTGGATTTTTTTTCCTGATTTTTTTTTCTGGATTTTTCCGGATTTTTTTCCGGATTTTTTTTTTTCCGGATTTTTTTTTCCGGATTTTTTTTTCCGGATTTTTTTTCTGGATTTTTTTTCCGGATTTTTTTTTCCGGATTTTTTTTCTGGATTTTTCCGGATTTTTTTTTCTGAATTTTCTTTTCTGGATTTTTCCGGATTTTTTTTCCTGATTTTTTTCTCCGGATTTTTCTATCGGATTTTTTTTTCCGGATTTTTCCGGATTTTTTTTTCCAGATATTTTTTCTGGATTTTTTTTCCGGATTTTTCCGGATTTTTTTTCCGGATCATTTTTCCGGATTTTTTTTCCGGATTTTTTTTTTCGGATTTTTTTTTCCGGATTTTTCCAGATTTTTTTTTCCTGATTTTTTTTTCCGGATTTTTTTCCGGATTTTTCTGGATTTTTTTTCCGGATTTTTTTTCCGGATTTTTTTTAGCGGATTTTTCCGGATTTTTTTCTCCGGATTTTTTTTTCCGGATTTTTTTTCCGGATTTTTTTTCTGGATTTTTTTTCCGGATTTTTTTTTCCGGATTTTTTTTCTGGATTTTTCTGGATTTTTCTATCGGATTTCTTTTTCCGGATTTTTCCGGATTTTTTTTTCCAGATTTTTTTTTCCGATTTTTTTTCCATATTTTTCCGGATTTTTTTTTCCAGATTTTTTTTCCAGATTTTTTTTCCGGATTTTTCCAGATTTTTTTTTCCGGATTTTTTTTTTCGGATTTTTTTTTCCGGATTTTTCCAGATTTTTTTTTCCTGATTTTTTTTTCCGGATTTTTTTCCGGATTTTTCTGGATTTTTTTCCGGATTTTTTTTCCGGATTTTTTTTAGCAGATTTTTCCGGATTTTTTTCTCCGGATTTTTTTTTCCGGAGTTTTTTTTTCCGGATTTTTTTTCTGGATTTTTTTTCCGGATTTTTTTTTCCGGATTTTTTTTCTGGATTTTTCTGGATTTTTCTATCGGATTTCTTTTTCCGGATTTTTCCGGATTTTTTTTTCCAGATTTTTTTTTCCGATTTTTTTTCCATATTTTTCCGGATTTTTTTTTCCAGATTTTTTTTCCAGATTTTTTTTCCGGATTTTTCCAGATTTTTTTTTCCGGATTTTTTTTTCCGGATTTTTTTTTCGAGATTTTTTTTCCGGATTTTTCCAGATTTTTTTTTCTGATTTTTTTTTCCAGATTTTTCCGGATTTTTTTTTCCAGATTTTTTTTCCAGATTTTTTTTCCGGATTTTTTTTTCCGGATTTTTTTTCTGGATTTTTCCAGATTTTTTTTTCTGGATTTTCTTTTCCGGATTTTTTTTCCGGATTTTTCCGGATTTTTTTTTCCGGATTTTTTTTCCCTGATTTTTTTTCATGATTTTTTTTTCTGGATTTTTCCGGATTTTTTTTCCAGATTTTTTTTTTCCGGATTTTTCCTGATTTTTTTTTCCTGATTTTTTTTCCTGGATTTTTTTTTCCGGATTTTTCCAGATTTTTTTTCCGGATTTTTTATTCTGGATTTTTTTTTCCGCATTTTTTTTCCGGATTTTTTTTTCTGGATTTTTCCTGATTTTTTTCTCCGGATTTTTCTATCAGATTTTTTTTCCAGATTTTTTTTTCCAGATTTTTATTCTGGATTTTTTTTCCGGATTTTTCCGGATTTTTTTTTCCTAATTTTTTTTTTCCGGATTTTTCTATCGGATTTTTTTTTCCGGATTTTTCTATCGGATTTTTTTTTCCGGATTTTTCCGGATTTTTTTTTCCAGATTTTTTTTCCGGATTTTTTTTCCGGATTTTTCCGGATATTTTTTCCGGATTTTTTTTCCGGATTATTTTTCCGGATTTTTTTTCCGGATTTTTTCTTCCGGATTTTTTTTTCCGGATTTTTTTTCCAGATTTTTTTTTCCGGATTTTTTTTTCCAGATTTTTCCGGATTTTTTTTTCCGGATTTTTTTTCCGGTTTTTTTTCCCGGATTTTTTTTCTCGATTTTTTTTCCGGATTTTTCCTGATTTTTTTTTCCGGATTTTTTTTCCTGATTTTTTTTTCTGGATTTTTCCGGATTATTTTTCCGGATTTTTTTTCCGGATTTTTTCTTCCGGATTTTTTTTTCCGGATTTTTTTTCCAGATTTTTTTTTCCGGATTTTTTTTTCCAGATTTTTCCGGATTTTTTTTTCCGGATTTTTTTTCCGGTTTTTTTTCCCGGATTTTTTTTCTCGATTTTTTTTCCGTATTTTTCCGGATTTTTTTTTCCGGATTTTTTTTTCCGGATTTTTCCGGAATTTTTTTTCTAGATTTTTTTTCCGGATTTTTTTTCTGGATTTTTTTTCCGGATTTTTTTTCTGGATTTTTTCGGATTTTTCCGGATTTTTTTTTCCGGATTTTTTTTTTCTGGATTTTCTTTTCCGGATTTTTTTTTCCGGATTTTTTTTTCGGATTTTTTTTCCGGATTTTTTTTTCGGATTTTTTTTCCGGATTTTTTTTTCAGGATTTTTCCGGATTTTTTTTTCAGGATTTTTCGGAATTTTCCGGATTTTTCCGGATTTTTTTTCCGATTTTTTCGGATTTTTTTTTTCCGGATTTTTTTTCCAGATTTTTTTTCAGTATTTTTTTTCCGGATTTTTCCGGATATTTTTTCCGGATTTTTTTTCCGGATTATTTTTCCGGATTTTTTTTCCGGATTTTTTCTTCCGGATTTTTTTTTCCGGATTTTTTTTCCAGATTTTTTTTTCCGGATTTTTTTTTCCGGATTTTTCCGGATTTTTTTTTCCGGATTTTTTTTCCGGTTTTTTTTCCCGGATTTTTTTTCTCGATTTTTTTTCCGTATTTTTCCTGATTTTTTTTTCCGGATTTTTTTTTCCGGATTTTTTTTTCCAGATTTTTTTTCCGGATTTTTTTTTCCGGATTTTTCCGGATTTTTTTTTCTGGATTTTTCCGGATTTTTTTTTCCGGATTTTTTTTTCCGGATTTTTTTTTCCGGATTTTTTTTTCCGGATTTTTCCGGAATTTTTTTTCTAGATTTTTTTTCCGGATTTTTTTTCTGGATTTTTTTTTCCGGATTTTTTTTTAGCGGATTTTTCCGGATTTTTTTCTCCGGATTTTTTTTTCCGGATTTTTTTTCCGGATTTTTTTTCCGGATTTTTTTTCCAGATTTTTTTTTCCGGATTTTTTTTTCAGATTTTTCTGGATTTTTTTTCCTGATTTTTTTTTCTGGATTTTTCCGGATTTTTTTCCGGATTTTTTTTTTTCCGGATTTTTTTTTCCGGATTTTTTTTTCCGGATTTTTTTTCTGGATTTTTTTTCCGGATTTTTTTTTCCGGATTTTTTTTCTGGATTTTTCCGGATTTTTTTTCCTGGATTTTCTTTTCCGGATTTTTCCGGATTTTTTTTCCTGATTTTTTTCTCCGGATTTTTCTATCGGATTTTTTTTTCCGGATTTTTCCGGATTTTTTTTTCCAGATATTTTTTCTGGATTTTTTTTCCGGATTTTTCCGGATTTTTTTTCCGGATCATTTTTCCGGATTTTTTTTCCGGATTTTTTTTTTCGGATTTTTTTTTCCGGATTTTTCCAGATTTTTTTTTCCTGATTTTTTTTTCCGGATTTTTTTCCGGATTTTTCTGGATTTTTTTTCCGGATTTTTTTTCCGGATTTTTTTTAGCGGATTTTTCCGGATTTTTTTCTCCGGATTTTTTTTTCCGGATTTTTTTTTCCGGATTTTTTTTCTGGATTTTTTTTCCGGATTTTTTTTTCCGGATTTTTTTTCTGGATTTTTCTGGATTTTTCTATCGGATTTCTTTTTCCGGATTTTTCCGGATTTTTTTTTCCAGATTTTTTTTTCCGATTTTTTTTCCATATTTTTCCAGATTTTTTTTCCGGATTTTTCCAGATTTTTTTTTCCGGATTTTTTTTTCGGATTTTTTTTTCCGGATTTTTCCAGATTTTTTTTTCCTGATTTTTTTTTCCGGATTTTTTTCCGGATTTTTCTGGATTTTTTTCCGGATTTTTTTTCCGGATTTTTTTTAGCAGATTTTTCCGGATTTTTTTCTCCGGATTTTTTTTTCCGGAGTTTTTTTTTCCGGATTTTTTTTCTGGATTTTTTTTCCGGATTTTTTTTTCCGGATTTTTTTTCTGGATTTTTCTGGATTTTTCTATCGGATTTCTTTTTCCGGATTTTTCCGGATTTTTTTTTCCAGATTTTTTTTTCCGATTTTTTTTCCATATTTTTCCGGATTTTTTTTTCCAGATTTTTTTTCCAGATTTTTTTTCCGGATTTTTCCAGATTTTTTTTTCCGGATTTTTTTTTCCGGATTTTTTTTTCGAGATTTTTTTTCCGGATTTTTCCAGATTTTTTTTTCTGATTTTTTTTTCCAGATTTTTCCGGATTTTTTTTTCCAGATTTTTTTTCCAGATTTTTTTTCCGGATTTTTTTTTCCGGATTTTTTTTCTGGATTTTTCCAGATTTTTTTTTCTGGATTTTCTTTTCCGGATTTTTTTTCCGGATTTTTCCGGATTTTTTTTTCCGGATTTTTTTTCCCTGATTTTTTTTCATGATTTTTTTTTCTGGATTTTTCCGGATTTTTTTTCCAGATTTTTTTTTTCCGGATTTTTCCTGATTTTTTTTTCCTGATTTTTTTTCCTGGATTTTTTTTTCCGGATTTTTCCAGATTTTTTTTCCGGATTTTTTATTCTGGATTTTTTTTTCCGCATTTTTTTTCCGGATTTTTTTTTCTGGATTTTTCCTGATTTTTTTCTCCGGATTTTTCTATCAGATTTTTTTTCCGGATTTTTTTTTCCAGATTTTTATTCTGGATTTTTTTTCCGGATTTTTCCGGATTTTTTTTCCGCATTATTTTTCCGTTTTTTTTTTCCGGATTTTTTTTCTGGATTTTTCCGGATTTTTTTTTCTGGATTTTCTTTTCCGGATTTTTCCGGATTTTTTTTCCTGATTTTTTTCTCCGGATTTTTCTATCGGATTATTTTTTCCGGATTTTTTTTTCCGGATTTTTCCGGAATTTTTTTTCTAGATTTTTTTTCCGGATTTTTTTTCTAGATTTTTTTTCCGGATTTTTTTTCTGGATTTTTTTTTCCGGATTTTTTTTTTCCTAATTTTTTTTTTCCGGATTTTTCTATCGGATTTTTTTTTCCGGATTTTTCTATCGGATTTTTTTTTCCGGATTTTTCCGGATTTTTTTTCCGGATTTTTTCTTCCGGATTTTTTTTTCCGGATTTTTTTTCCAGATTTTTTTTTCCGGATTTTTTTTTCCAGATTTTTCCGGATTTTTTTTCCGGATTTTTTTTCCGGATTTTTTTTCTCGATTTTTTTTCCGTATTTTTCCTGATTTTTTTTCCGGATTTTTTTTTCCGGATTTTTTTTTCCGGATTTTTCCGGATTTTTTTTTCCGGATTTTTTTTTCCGGATTTTTTCGGAATTTTTTTCTAGATTTTTTTTCCGGATTTTTTTTCTGGATTTTTTTTTCCGGATTTTTTTTCTGGATTTTTTCGGATTTTTCCGGATTTTTTTTTCCGGATTTTTTTTTTCTGGATTTTCTTTTCCGGATTTTTTTTTCCGGATTTTTTTTTCGGATTTTTTTTCCGGATTTTTTTTTCAGGATTTTTCCGGATTTTTTTTTCAGGATTTTTCGGAATTTTCCGGATTTTTCCGGATTTTTTTTCGGATTTTTTCGGATTTTTTTTTTCCGGATATTTTTTCCGGATTTTTTTTCCGGATTATTTTTTCGGATTTTTTTTTGGGATTTTTTCTTCCGGATTTTTTTTCCGGATTTTTTTTCCAGATTTTTTTTTCCGGATTTTTTTTTCCGGATTTTTCCGGATTTTTTTTTCCGGATTTTTTTTCCGGTTTTTTTTCCCGGATTTTTTTTCTCGATTTTTTTTCCGTATTTTTCCTGATTTTTTTTTCCGGATTTTTTTTTCCGGATTTTTTTTTCCAGATTTTTTTTCCGGATTTTTTTTTCCGGATTTTTCCGGATTTTTTTTTCTGGATTTTTCCGGATTTTTTTTTCCGGATTTTTTTTTCCCGATTTTTTTTTCCCGATTTTTTTTTCCGGATTTTTCCGGAATTTTTTTTCTAGATTTTTTTTCCGGATTTTTTTTCTGGATTTTTTTTTCCGGATTTTTTTTAGCGGATTTTTGCGGATTTTTTTCTCCGGATTTTTTTTTCCGGATTTTTTTTCCGGATTTTTTTTCCAGATTTTTTTTTCCGGATTTTTTTTTCAGATTTTTCTGGATTTTTTTTCCTGATTTTTTTTTCTGGATTTTTCCGGATTTTTTTCCGGATTTTTTTTTTTCCGGATTTTTTTTTCCGGATTTTTTTTTCCGGATTTTTTTTCTGGATTTTTTTTCCGGATTTTTTTTTCCGGATTTTTTTTCTGGATTTTTCCGGATTTTTTTTTCTGAATTTTCTTTTCTGGATTTTTCCGGATTTTTTTTCCTGATTTTTTTCTCCGGATTTTTCTATCGGATTTTTTTTTCCGGATTTTTCCGGATTTTTTTTTCCAGATATTTTTTCTGGATTTTTTTTCCGGATTTTTCCGGATTTTTTTTCCGGATCATTTTTCCGGATTTTTTTTCCGGATTTTTTTTTTCGGATTTTTTTTTCCGGATTTTTCCAGATTTTTTTTTCCTGATTTTTTTTTCCGGATTTTTTTCCGGATTTTTCTGGATTTTTTTTCCGGATTTTTTTTCCGGATTTTTTTTAGCGGATTTTTCCGGATTTTTTTCTCCGGATTTTTTTTTCCGGATTTTTTTTCCGGATTTTTTTTCTGGATTTTTTTTCCGGATTTTTTTTTCCGGATTTTTTTTCTGGATTTTTCTGGATTTTTCTATCGGATTTCTTTTTCCGGATTTTTCCGGATTTTTTTTTCCAGATTTTTTTTTCCGATTTTTTTTCCATATTTTTCCGGATTTTTTTTTCCAGATTTTTTTTCCAGATTTTTTTTCCGGATTTTTCCAGATTTTTTTTTCCGGATTTTTTTTTTCGGATTTTTTTTTCCGGATTTTTCCAGATTTTTTTTTCCTGATTTTTTTTTCCGGATTTTTTTCCGGATTTTTCTGGATTTTTTTCCGGATTTTTTTTCCGGATTTTTTTTAGCAGATTTTTCCGGATTTTTTTCTCCGGATTTTTTTTTCCGGATTTTTTTTTCCGGATTTTTTTTCTGGATTTTTTTTCCGGATTTTTTTTTCCGGATTTTTTTTCTGGATTTTTCTGGATTTTTCTATCGGATTTCTTTTTCCGGATTTTTCCGGATTTTTTTTTCCAGATTTTTTTTTCCGATTTTTTTTCCATATTTTTCCGGATTTTTTTTTCCAGATTTTTTTTCCAGATTTTTTTTCCGGATTTTTCCAGATTTTTTTTTCCGGATTTTTTTTTCCGGATTTTTTTTTCGAGATTTTTTTTCCGGATTTTTCCAGATTTTTTTTTCTGATTTTTTTTTCCAGATTTTTCCGGATTTTTTTTTCCAGATTTTTTTTCCAGATTTTTTTTCCGGATTTTTTTTTCCGGATTTTTTTTCTGGATTTTTCCAGATTTTTTTTTCTGGATTTTCTTTTCCGGATTTTTTTTCCGGATTTTTCCGGATTTTTTTTTCCGGATTTTTTTTCCCTGATTTTTTTTCATGATTTTTTTTTCTGGATTTTTCCGGATTTTTTTTCCAGATTTTTTTTTTCCGGATTTTTCCTGATTTTTTTTTCCTGATTTTTTTTCCTGGATTTTTTTTTCCGGATTTTTCCAGATTTTTTTTCCGGATTTTTTATTCTGGATTTTTTTTTCCGCATTTTTTTTCCGGATTTTTTTTTCTGGATTTTTCCTGATTTTTTTCTCCGGATTTTTCTATCAGATTTTTTTTCCAGATTTTTTTTTCCAGATTTTTATTCTGGATTTTTTTTCCGGATTTTTCCGGATTTTTTTTTCCTAATTTTTTTTTTCCGGATTTTTCTATCGGATTTTTTTTTCCGGATTTTTCTATCGGATTTTTTTTTCCGGATTTTTCCGGATTTTTTTTTCCAGATTTTTTTTCCGGATTTTTTTTCCGGATTTTTCCGGATATTTTTTCCGGATTTTTTTTCCGGATTATTTTTCCGGATTTTTTTTCCGGATTTTTTCTTCCGGATTTTTTTTTCCGGATTTTTTTTCCAGATTTTTTTTTCCGGATTTTTTTTTCCAGATTTTTCCGGATTTTTTTTTCCGGATTTTTTTTCCGGTTTTTTTTCCCGGATTTTTTTTCTCGATTTTTTTTCCGGATTTTTCCTGATTTTTTTTTCCGGATTTTTTTTCCTGATTTTTTTTTCTGGATTTTTCCGGATTATTTTTCCGGATTTTTTTTCCGGATTTTTTCTTCCGGATTTTTTTTTCCGGATTTTTTTTCCAGATTTTTTTTTCCGGATTTTTTTTTCCAGATTTTTCCGGATTTTTTTTTCCGGATTTTTTTTCCGGTTTTTTTTCCCGGATTTTTTTTCTCGATTTTTTTTCCGTATTTTTCCGGATTTTTTTTTCCGGATTTTTTTTTCCGGATTTTTCCGGAATTTTTTTTCTAGATTTTTTTTCCGGATTTTTTTTCTGGATTTTTTTTCCGGATTTTTTTTCTGGATTTTTTCGGATTTTTCCGGATTTTTTTTTCCGGATTTTTTTTTTCTGGATTTTCTTTTCCGGATTTTTTTTTCCGGATTTTTTTTTCGGATTTTTTTTCCGGATTTTTTTTTCGGATTTTTTTTCCGGATTTTTTTTTCAGGATTTTTCCGGATTTTTTTTTCAGGATTTTTCGGAATTTTCCGGATTTTTCCGGATTTTTTTTCCGATTTTTTCGGATTTTTTTTTTCCGGATTTTTTTTCCAGATTTTTTTTCAGTATTTTTTTTCCGGATTTTTCCGGATATTTTTTCCGGATTTTTTTTCCGGATTATTTTTCCGGATTTTTTTTCCGGATTTTTTCTTCCGGATTTTTTTTTCCGGATTTTTTTTCCAGATTTTTTTTTCCGGATTTTTTTTTCCGGATTTTTCCGGATTTTTTTTTCCGGATTTTTTTTCCGGTTTTTTTTCCCGGATTTTTTTTCTCGATTTTTTTTCCGTATTTTTCCTGATTTTTTTTTCCGGATTTTTTTTTCCGGATTTTTTTTTCCAGATTTTTTTTCCGGATTTTTTTTTCCGGATTTTTCCGGATTTTTTTTTCTGGATTTTTCCGGATTTTTTTTTCCGGATTTTTTTTTCCGGATTTTTTTTTCCGGATTTTTTTTTCCGGATTTTTCCGGAATTTTTTTTCTAGATTTTTTTTCCGGATTTTTTTTCTGGATTTTTTTTTCCGGATTTTTTTTTAGCGGATTTTTCCGGATTTTTTTCTCCGGATTTTTTTTTCCGGATTTTTTTTCCGGATTTTTTTTCCGGATTTTTTTTCCAGATTTTTTTTTCCGGATTTTTTTTTCAGATTTTTCTGGATTTTTTTTCCTGATTTTTTTTTCTGGATTTTTCCGGATTTTTTTCCGGATTTTTTTTTTTCCGGATTTTTTTTTCCGGATTTTTTTTTCCGGATTTTTTTTCTGGATTTTTTTTCCGGATTTTTTTTTCCGGATTTTTTTTCTGGATTTTTCCGGATTTTTTTTCCTGGATTTTCTTTTCCGGATTTTTCCGGATTTTTTTTCCTGATTTTTTTCTCCGGATTTTTCTATCGGATTTTTTTTTCCGGATTTTTCCGGATTTTTTTTTCCAGATATTTTTTCTGGATTTTTTTTCCGGATTTTTCCGGATTTTTTTTCCGGATCATTTTTCCGGATTTTTTTTCCGGATTTTTTTTTTCGGATTTTTTTTTCCGGATTTTTCCAGATTTTTTTTTCCTGATTTTTTTTTCCGGATTTTTTTCCGGATTTTTCTGGATTTTTTTTCCGGATTTTTTTTCCGGATTTTTTTTAGCGGATTTTCCCGGATTTTTTTCTCCGGATTTTTTTTTCCGGATTTTTTTTTCCGGATTTTTTTTCTGGATTTTTTTTCCGGATTTTTTTTTCCGGATTTTTTTTCTGGATTTTTCTGGATTTTTCTATCGGATTTCTTTTTCCGGATTTTTCCGGATTTTTTTTTCCAGATTTTTTTTTCCGATTTTTTTTCCATATTTTTCCAGATTTTTTTTCCGGATTTTTCCAGATTTTTTTTTCCGGATTTTTTTTTCGGATTTTTTTTTCCGGATTTTTCCAGATTTTTTTTTCCTGATTTTTTTTTCCGGATTTTTTTCCGGATTTTTCTGGATTTTTTTCCGGATTTTTTTTCCGGATTTTTTTTAGCAGATTTTTCCGGATTTTTTTCTCCGGATTTTTTTTTCCGGATTTTTTTTTCCGGATTTTTTTTCTGGATTTTTTTTCCGGATTTTTTTTTCCGGATTTTTTTTCTGGATTTTTCTGGATTTTTCTATCGGATTTCTTTTTCCGGATTTTTCCGGATTTTTTTTTCCAGATTTTTTTTTCCGATTTTTTTTCCATATTTTTCCGGATTTTTTTTTCCAGATTTTTTTTCCAGATTTTTTTTCCGGATTTTTCCAGATTTTTTTTTCCGGATTTTTTTTTCCGGATTTTTTTTTCGAGATTTTTTTTCCGGATTTTTCCAGATTTTTTTTTCTGATTTTTTTTTCCAGATTTTTCCGGATTTTTTTTTCCAGATTTTTTTTCCAGATTTTTTTTCCGGATTTTTTTTTCCGGATTTTTTTTCTGGATTTTTCCGGATTTTTTTTTCTGGATTTTCTTTTCCGGATTTTTTTTCCGGATTTTTCCGGATTTTTTTTTCCGGATTTTTTTTCCCTGATTTTTTTTCATGATTTTTTTTTCTGGATTTTTCCGGATTTTTTTTCCAGATTTTTTTTTTCCGGATTTTTCCTGATTTTTTTTTCCTGATTTTTTTTCCTGGATTTTTTTTTCCGGATTTTTCCAGATTTTTTTTCCGGATTTTTTATTCTGGATTTTTTTTTCCGCATTTTTTTTCCGGATTTTTTTTTCTGGATTTTTCCTGATTTTTTTCTCCGGATTTTTCTATCAGATTTTTTTTCCGGATTTTTTTTTCCAGATTTTTATTCTGGATTTTTTTTCCGGATTTTTCCGGATTTTTTTTCCGCATTATTTTTCCGTTTTTTTTTTCCGGATTTTTTTTCTGGATTTTTCCGGATTTTTTTTTCTGGATTTTCTTTTCCGGATTTTTCCGGATTTTTTTTCCTGATTTTTTTCTCCGGATTTTTCTATCGGATTATTTTTTCCGGATTTTTTTTTCCGGATTTTTCCGGAATTTTTTTTCTAGATTTTTTTTCCGGATTTTTTTTCTAGATTTTTTTTCCGGATTTTTTTCTGGATTTTTTTTTCCGGATTTTTTTTTTCCTAATTTTTTTTTTCCGGATTTTTCTATCGGATTTTTTTTTCCGGATTTTTCTATCGGATTTTTTTTCCGGATTTTTCCGGATTTTTTTTCCGGATTTTTTCTTCCGGATTTTTTTTTCCGGATTTTTTTTCCAGATTTTTTTTTCCGGATTTTTTTTTCCAGATTTTTCCGGATTTTTTTTCCGGATTTTTTTTCCGGATTTTTTTTCTCCGGATTTTTTTTCCGTATTTTTTTTCCTGATTTTTTTTCCGGATTTTTTTTTCCGGATTTTTTTTTCCGGATTTTTCCGGATTTTTTTTTCCGGATTTTTTTTTCCGGATTTTTTCGGAATTTTTTTTTAGATTTTTTTTCCGGATTTTTTTTCTGGATTTTTTTTTCCGGATTTTTTTTCTGGATTTTTTCGGATTTTTCCGGATTTTTTTTTCCGGATTTTTTTTTTCTGGATTTTCTTTTCCGGATTTTTTTTTCCGGATTTTTTTTTCGGATTTTTTTTCCGGATTTTTTTTTCAGGATTTTTCCGGATTTTTTTTTCAGGATTTTTCGGAATTTTCCGGATTTTTCCGGATTTTTTTTCGGATTTTTTCGGATTTTTTTTTTCCGGATATTTTTTCCGGATTTTTTTTCCGGATTATTTTTTCGGATTTTTTTTTGGGATTTTTTCTTCCGGATTTTTTTTTCCGGATTTTTTTTCCAGATTTTTTTTTCCGGATTTTTTTTTCCGGATTTTTCCGGATTTTTTTTTCCGGATTTTTTTTCCGGTTTTTTTTCCCGGATTTTTTTTCTCGATTTTTTTTCCGTATTTTTCCTGATTTTTTTTTCCGGATTTTTTTTTCCGGATTTTTTTTTCCAGATTTTTTTTCCGGATTTTTTTTTCCGGATTTTTCCGGATTTTTTTTTCTGGATTTTTCCGGATTTTTTTTTCCGGATTTTTTTTTCCCGATTTTTTTTCCCGATTTTTTTTTCCGGATTTTTCCGGAATTTTTTTTCTAGATTTTTTTTCCGGATTTTTTTTCTGGATTTTTTTTTCCGGATTTTTTTTAGCGGATTTTTGCGGATTTTTTTCTCCGGATTTTTTTTTCCGGATTTTTTTTCCGGATTTTTTTTCCAGATTTTTTTTTCCGGATTTTTTTTTCAGATTTTTCTGGATTTTTTTTCCTGATTTTTTTTTCTGGATTTTTCCGGATTTTTTTCCGGATTTTTTTTTTTCCGGATTTTTTTTTCCGGATTTTTTTTTCCGGATTTTTTTTCTGGATTTTTTTTCCGGATTTTTTTTTCCGGATTTTTTTTCTGGATTTTTCCGGATTTTTTTTTCTGAATTTTCTTTTCTGGATTTTTCCGGATTTTTTTTCCTGATTTTTTTCTCCGGATTTTTCTATCGGATTTTTTTTTCCGGATTTTTCCGGATTTTTTTTTCCAGATATTTTTTCTGGATTTTTTTTCCGGATTTTTCCGGATTTTTTTTCCGGATCATTTTTCCGGATTTTTTTTCCGGATTTTTTTTTTCGGATTTTTTTTTCCGGATTTTTCCAGATTTTTTTTTCCTGATTTTTTTTTCCGGATTTTTTTCCGGATTTTTCTGGATTTTTTTTCCGGATTTTTTTTCCGGATTTTTTTTAGCGGATTTTTCCGGATTTTTTTCTCCGGATTTTTTTTTCCGGATTTTTTTTTCCGGATTTTTTTTCTGGATTTTTTTTCCGGATTTTTTTTTCCGGATTTTTTTTCTGGATTTTTCTGGATTTTTCTATCGGATTTCTTTTTCCGGATTTTTCCGGATTTTTTTTTCCAGATTTTTTTTTCCGATTTTTTTTCCATATTTTTCCGGATTTTTTTTTCCAGATTTTTTTTCCAGATTTTTTTTCCGGATTTTTCCAGATTTTTTTTTCCGGATTTTTTTTTTCGGATTTTTTTTTTCCGGATTTTTCCAGATTTTTTTTTCCTGATTTTTTTTTCCGGATTTTTTTCCGGATTTTCTGGATTTTTTTCCGGATTTTTTTTCCGGATTTTTTTTAGCAGATTTTTCCGGATTTTTTTCTCCGGATTTTTTTTTCCGGATTTTTTTTTCCGGATTTTTTTTCTGGATTTTTTTTCCGGATTTTTTTTTCCGGATTTTTTTTCTGGATTTTTCTGGATTTTTCTATCGGATTTCTTTTTCCGGATTTTTCCGGATTTTTTTTTCCAGATTTTTTTTTCCGATTTTTTTTCCATATTTTTCCGGATTTTTTTTTCCAGATTTTTTTTCCAGATTTTTTTTCCGGATTTTTCCAGATTTTTTTTCCGGATTTTTTTTTCCGGATTTTTTTTTCGAGATTTTTTTTCCGGATTTTTCCAGATTTTTTTTTCTGATTTTTTTTTCCAGATTTTTCCGGATTTTTTTTTCCAGATTTTTTTTCCAGATTTTTTTTCCGGATTTTTTTTTCCGGATTTTTTTTCTGGATTTTTCCAGATTTTTTTTTCTGGATTTTCTTTTCCGGATTTTTTTTCCGGATTTTTCCGGATTTTTTTTTCCGGATTTTTTTTCCCTGATTTTTTTTCATGATTTTTTTTTCTGGATTTTTCCGGATTTTTTTTCCAGATTTTTTTTTTCCGGATTTTTCCTGATTTTTTTTTCCTGATTTTTTTTCCTGGATTTTTTTTTCCGGATTTTTCCAGATTTTTTTTCCGGATTTTTTATTCTGGATTTTTTTTTCCGCATTTTTTTTCCGGATTTTTTTTTCTGGATTTTTCCTGATTTTTTTCTCCGGATTTTTCTATCAGATTTTTTTTCCAGATTTTTTTTTCCAGATTTTTATTCTGGATTTTTTTTCCGGATTTTTCCGGATTTTTTTTTCGCTAATTTTTTTTTTCCGGATTTTTCTATCGGATTTTTTTTTCCGGATTTTTCTATCGGATTTTTTTTCCGGATTTTTCCGGATTTTTTTTCCAGATTTTTTTTCCGGATTTTTTTTCCGGATTTTTCCGGATTTTTTTTCCGGATTTTTTTTCCGGATTTTTTTTCCGGATTTTTTTTCCGGATTTTTTTTTCCGGATTTTTTTTTCCTGATTTTTTTTCCAGATTTTTTTTTCCGGATTTTTTTTTCCGGATTTTTCCGGATTTTTTTTTCCGGATTTTTTTTCCGGTTTTTTTTCCCGGATTTTTTTTCTCGATTTTTTTCCGGATTTTTCCTGATTTTTTTTTCCGGATTTTTTTTTCCTGATTTTTTTTTCTGGATTTTTCCGGATTATTTTTCCGGATTTTTTTTCCGGATTTTTCCGGATTTTTTTTTCCGGATTTTTTTTCCAGATTTTTTTTTCCGGATTTTTTTTCCAGATTTTTCCGGATTTTTTTTTCCGGATTTTTTTTCCGTTTTTTTTCCCGGATTTTTTTTCTCGATTTTTTTTCCGTATTTTTCCGGATTTTTTTTTCCGGATTTTTTTTTCCGGATTTTTCCGGAATTTTTTTTCTAGATTTTTTTTCCGGATTTTTTTTCTGGATTTTTTTTCCGGATTTTTTTTCTGGATTTTTTCGGATTTTTCCGGATTTTTTTTTCCGGATTTTTTTTTTCTGGATTTTCTTTTCCGGATTTTTTTTTCCGGATTTTTTTTTCGGATTTTTTTTCCGGATTTTTTTTTCGAGATTTTTTTTCCGGATTTTTTTTTCAGGATTTTTCCGGATTTTTTTTTCAGGATTTTTCGGAATTTTCCGGATTTTTCCGGATTTTTTTTCCGATTTTTTCGGATTTTTTTTTTCCGGATTTTTTTTCCAGATTTTTTTTCAGTATTTTTTTTCCGGATTTTTCCGGATATTTTTTCCGGATTTTTTTTCCGGATTATTTTTCCGGATTTTTTTTCCGGATTTTTTCTTCCGGATTTTTTTTTCCGGATTTTTCCAGATTTTTTTTTCCGGATTTTTTTTTCCGGATTTTTCCGGATTTTTTTTTCCGGATTTTTTTTCCGGTTTTTTTTCCCGGATTTTTTTTCTCGATTTTTTTTCCGGATTTTTCCTGATTTTTTTTTCCGGATTTTTTTTTCCGGATTTTTTTTTCCAGATTTTTTTTCCGGATTTTTTTTTCCGGATTTTTCCGGATTTTTTTTTCTGGATTTTTCCGGATTTTTTTTTCCGGATTTTTCCGGAATTTTTTTTCTAGATTTTTTTT
>NW_026961945.1:0-45672 GCF_036172605.1 Pelobates fuscus | reverse complement strand
CTTTACTCAGCAAACAGCAGGAGATTCAGTCATCTGAATCCCTCCCATCTGATTAGATCTCTCCGTCTGTTGCTGGACTGCAATTCTTATCATTATTAAGCAGTTACTAGATACTCGGGGCTACAGAATGTATATTCTCGTGTTGGTTTACAACTCCTGAAAATAATTCCTTCCCATTACGGGCACGGCATAATTTTATTTTAAAAAACAAAACAACATATGCTCAACACCAAGAACATGTAAAAATATGAGCCACACTGTAAAATGCAATGAAAAAAATAACACAAACCATTGAAGATATGGCTGTAATGTGGGTTGTTTGCCTACATGTGGTCTAAAACTGGCCAACTAATTAAAATAGTGATCTGTGTACATGTCATTGGGAATAGAGATCTGATCTTAGCCCTGCTAAATACAAAAATGCACTCAATTATAATTAAACCGAGAGATTTCACTGAACCTCACAATCACCCATTAAAGTGGTACTTTCACTTTTGGGACTTTTGTAAAGATGGAATCTTTATGAAAAACTAAAACGGTTAGAATTTCACAAAACTTTCAACACAACCAAAATTTCTACTTTCCCTTATGTAAGAGCTGTTTTGGGCCAAATGTGGCAACGGACATGACTTAAAACAGTTTTCGCCTGCTGGATACTACCATTTCAACCATTACTAATAAAAGAAGATGAGGACAGGCACTATGTGGCAGAATAAGCCACATCAGTGGTCAGTGAGCAGAAAAAGGAGTGTATTAGAGTGGTCAGTGAGCAGGAAGTCAGCTAGCTTCAAGGAGTGGTTAGGGAGTATAGAATGTTGTAGTATGTAGAAGTTCAAAGTGAGAAGAAAATGAGGATGTATGAAGAGGCCATCAGTGAGCAGGAAATAAGTATAAAGGAGTGAGCAAGAAATGAGGGCCAATGGAGAAATGATGATCAGTGTACAATAAATTCAACTTGGGCAGTATATAGGAGTGTTAATTGAGCAGTAAATTAGGCAGCATATAGGAGTGGTCAATGAGCAGTAAATTAGGCAGCATATAGGAGTGGTCAATGAGCAGTAAATTAGCAGTATATAGGAGTGGTCATTGAGCAGTAAATTAGGCAGCATACAGGAGTGGTCATTGAGCAGTAAATTAGGCAGTATATAGGAGTGGTCAATGAGCAGTAAATTAGGCAGCATACAGGAGTGGTCATTGAGCAGTAAATTAGGCAGTATATAGGAGTGGTCAATGAGCAGTAAATTAGGCAGCATATAGGAGTGGTCAATGAGCAGTAAATTAGCAGTATATAGGAGTGGTCATTGAGCAGTAAATTAGGCAGCATACAGGAGTGGTCATTGAGCAGTAAATTAGGCAGTATATAGGAGTGGTCATTGAGCAGTAAATTAGGCAGCATACAGGAGTGGTCATTGAGCAGTAAATTAGGCAGTATATAGGAGTGGTCAATGAGCAGTAAATTAGGCAGTATATAGGAGTGGTCATTGAGCAGTAAATTAGGCAGCATACAGGAGTGGTCATTGAACAGTAAATTAGGCAGCATACAGGAATGGTCATTGAGCAGTAAATTAGGCAGTATATAGGAGTGGTCATTGAGCAGTAAATTAGGCAGCATACAGGAATGGTCATTGAGCAGTAAATTAGGCAGTATATAGGAGTGGTCAATGAGCAGTAAATTAGGCAGTATATAGGAGTGGTCAATGAGCAGTAAATTAGGCAGTATATAGGAGTGGTCAATGAGCAGTAAATTAGGCAGTATATAGGAGTGGTCATTGAACAGTAAATTAGGCAATATATAGGAGTGGTCATTGAGCAGTATATTAGGCAATATATAGGAGTGGTCATTGAGCAGTAAATTAGGCAATATATAGGAGTGGTCATTGAGCAGTAAATTAGGCAGTATATAGGAGTGGTCATTGAGCAGTAAATTAGGCAGTATATAGGAGTGGTCAATGAGCAGTAAATTAGGCAGTATATAGGAGTGGTCAATGAGCAGTAAATTAGGCAGTATATAGGAGTGGTCAATGAGCAGTAAATTAGGCAGTATATAGGAGTGGTCAATGAGCAGTAAATTAGGCAGTATATAGGAGTGGTCATTGAACAGTAAATTAGGCAGTATATAGGAGTGGTCAATGAACAGTAAATTAGGCAGTATATAGGAGTGGCCATTGAGCAGTAAGTTATGCAGTATATAGGAGTGGTCAATGAGCAGTAAATTAAGCAGTATATAGGAGTGGTTAATGAGCAGTAAATTAGGCAGTATATAGGAGTGGTCATTGAGCAGTAAATTAGGCAATATATAGGAGTGGTCAATGAGCAGTAAATTAGGCAGCATACAGGAGTGGTCATTGAGCAGTAAATTAGGCAGCATACAGGAGTGGTCATTGAGCAGTAAATTAGGCAGCATACAGGAGTGGTCATTGAGCAGTAAATTAGGCAGTATATAGGAGTGGTCAATGAGCAGTAAATTAGGCAGTATATAGGAGTGGTCAATGAGCAGTAAATTAGGCAGTATATAGGAGTGGTCAATGAGCAGTAAATTAGGCAGTATATAGGAGTGGTCAATGAGCAGTAAATTAGGCAGTATATAGGAGTGGTCAATGAGCAGTAAATTAGGCAGTATATAGGAGTGGTCAATGAGCAGTAAATTAGGCAGTATATAGGAGTGGTCATTAAACAGTAAATTAGACAGTATATAGGAGTGGTCATTGAGCAGTAAATTAGGCAGTATATAGGAGTGGTCAATGAGCAGTAAATTAGGCAGTATATAGGAGTGGTCAATGAGCAGTAAATTAGGCAGCATACAGGAGTGGTCATTGAGCAGTAAATTAGGCAGTATATAGGAGTGGTCAATGAGCAGTAAATTAGGCAGTATATAGGAGTGGTCAATGAGCAGTAAATTAGGCAGTATATAGGAGTGGTCAATGAGCAGTAAATTAGGCAGTATATAGGAGTGGTCAATGAGCAGTAAATTAGGCAGTATATAGGAGTGGTCAATGAGCAGTAAATTAGGCAGTATATAGGAGTGGTCATTGAGCAGTAAATTAGGCAGTATATAGGAGTGGTCATTGAACAGTAAATTAGGCAGTATATAGGAATGGTCATTGAGCAGTAAATTAGGCAGTATATAGGAGTGGTCATTGAGCAGTAAATTAGGCAGTATATAGGAGTGGTCAATGAGCAGTAAATTAGGCAGTATATAGGAGTGGTCAATGAGCAGTAAATTAGGCAGTATATAGGAGTGGTCATTGAGCAGTAAATTAGGCAGCATACAGGAGTGGTCATTGAGCAGTAAATTAGGCAGCATACAGGAGTGGTCATTGAGCAGTAAATTAGGCAGTATATAGGAGTGGTCAATGAGCAGTAAATTAGGCAGTATATAGGAGTGGTCAATGAGCAGTAAATTAGGCAGTATATAGGAGTGGTCAATGAGCAGTAAATTAGGCAGTATATAGGAGTGGTCAATGAGCAGTAAATTAGGCAGTATATAGGAGTGGTCAATGAGCAGTAAATTAGGCAGTATATAGGAGTGGTCATTAAACAGTAAATTAGACAGTATATAGGAGTGGTCATTGAGCAGTAAATTAGGCAGTATATAGGAGTGGTCAATGAGCAGTAAATTAGGCAGTATATAGGAGTGGTCAATGAGCAGTAAATTAGGCAGCATACAGGAGTGGTCATTGAGCAGTAAATTAGGCAGTATATAGGAGTGGTCAATGAGCAGTAAATTAGGCAGTATATAGGAGTGGTCAATGAGCAGTAAATTAGGCAGTATACAGGAGTGGTCATTGAGCAGTAAATTAGGCAGTATATAGGAGTGGTCAATGAGCAGTAAATTAGGCAGTATATAGGAGTGGTCAATGAGCAGTAAATTAGGCAGTATATAGGAGTGGTCAATGAGCAGTAAATTAGGCAGTATATAGGAGTGGTCAATGAGCAGTAAATTAGGCAGTATATAGGAGTGGTCAATGAGCAGTAAATTAGGCAGTATATAGGAGTGGTCATTGAGCAGTAAATTAGGCAGTATATAGGAGTGGTCATTGAACAGTAAATTAGGCAGTATATAGGAGTGGTCATTGAGCAGTAAATTAGGCAGCATATAGGAGTGGTCATTGAGCAGTAAATTAGGCAGTATATAGGAGTGGTCAATGAGCAGTAAATTAGGCAGTATATAGGAGTGGTCATTGAGCAGTAAATTAGGCAGTATATAGGAGTGGTCAATGAGCAGTAAATTAGGCAGTATATAGGAGTGGTCATTGAGCAGTAAATTAGGCAATATATAGGAGTGGTCATTGAGCAGTAAATTGGGCAGTATATAGGAGTGCTCAATGAGCAGTAAATTAGGCAGTATATAGGAGTGGTCAATGAGCAGTAAATTAGGCAGTATATAGGAGTGGTCAATGAGCAGTAAATTAGGCAGTATATAGGAGTGGTCCTTGAGCAGTAAATTAGGCAGTATATAGGAGTGGTCAATGAGCAGTAAATTAGGCAGTATATAGGAGTGGTCAATGAGCAGTAAATTAGGCAGTATATAGGAGTGGTCATTGAACAGTAAATTAGGCAGTATATAGGAGTGGTCAATGAACAGTAAATTAGGCAGTATATAGGAGTGGCCATTGAGCAGTAAGTTATGCAGTATATAGGAGTGGTCAATGAGCAGTAAATTAAGCAGTATATAGGAGTGGTTAATGAGCAGTAAATTAGGCAGTATATAGGAGTGGTCATTGAGCAGTAAATTAGGCAGTATATAGGAGTGGTCATTGAGCAGTAAATTAGGCAGCATACAGGAGTGGTCATTGAGCAGTAAATTAGGCAGCATACAGGAGTGGTCATTGAGCAGTAAATTAGGCAGTATATAGGAGTGGTCAATGAGCAGTAAATTAGGCAGTATATAGGAGTGGTCAATGAGCAGTAAATTAGGCAGTATATAGGAGTGGTCAATGAGCAGTAAATTAGGCAGTATATAGGAGTGGTCAATGAGCAGTAAATTAGGCAGTATATAGGAGTGGTCAATGAGCAGTAAATTAGGCAGTATATAGGAGTGGTCATTAAACAGTAAATTAGACAGTATATAGGAGTGGTCATTGAGCAGTAAATTAGGCAGTATATAGGAGTGGTCAATGAGCAGTAAATTAGGCAGTATATAGGAGTGGTCAATGAGCAGTAAATTAGGCAGCATACAGGAGTGGTCATTGAGCAGTAAATTAGGCAGTATATAGGAGTGGTCAATGAGCAGTAAATTAGGCAGTATATAGGAGTGGTCAATGAGCAGTAAATTAGGCAGTATATAGGAGTGGTCATTGAGCAGTAAATTAGGCAGTATATAGGAGTGGTCAATGAGCAGTAAATTAGGCAGTATATAGGAGTGGTCAATGAGCAGTAAATTAGGCAGTATATAGGAGTGGTCAATGAGCAGTAAATTAGGCAGTATATAGGAGTGGTCAATGAGCAGTAAATTAGGCAGTATATAGGAGTGGTCAATGAGCAGTAAATTAGGCAGTATATAGGAGTGGTCATTGAGCAGTAAATTAGGCAGTATATAGGAGTGGTCATTGAGCAGTAAATTAGGCAGTATATAGGAGTGGTCATTGAGCAGTAAATTAGCAGTATATAGGAGTGGTCAATGAGCAGTAAATTAGGCAGTATACAGGAGTGGTCATTGAACAGTAAATTAGGCAGTATATAGGAGTGGTCAATGAGCAGTAAATTAGGCAGTATATAGGAGTGGTCATTGAGCAGTAAATTAGGCAGTATATAGGAGTGGTCAATGAGCAGTAAATTAGGCAGTATATAGGAGTGGTCAATGAGCAGTAAATTAGGCAGTATATAGGAGTGGTCAATGAGCAGTAAATTAGGCAGTATATAGGAGTGGTCAATGAGCAGTAAATTAGGCAGTATATAGGAGTGGTCATTGAGCAGTAAATTAGGCAGTATATAGGAGTGGTCAATGAGCAGTAAATTAGGCAGTATATAGGAGTGGTCATTGAACAGTAAATTAGGCAGTATATAGGAGTGGTCAATGAGCAGTAAATTAGGCAGTATATAGGAGTGGTCAATGAGCAGTAAATTAGGCAGTATATAGGAGTGGTCATTAAACAGTAAATTAGACAGTATATAGGAGTGGTCATTGAGCAGTAAATTAGGCAGTATATAGGAGTGGTCATTGAGCAGTAAATTAGGCAGTATATAGGAGTGGTCATTGAGCAGTAAATTAGGCAGCATACAGGAGTGCTCAATGAGCAGTAAATTAGGCAGTATATAGGAGTGGTCAATGAGCAGTAAATTAGGCAGTATATAGGAATGGTCATTGAGCAGTAAATTAAGCAGTATATAGGAGTGGTTAATGAGCAGTAAATTAGACAGTATATAGGAGTGGTCATTGAACAGTAAATTAGGCAGTATATAGGAGTGGTCATTGAGCAGTAAATTAGACAGTATATAGGAGTGGTCATTGAGCAGTAAATTAGGCAGTATATAGGAGTGGTCATTGAGCAGTAAATTAGGCAGTATACAGGAGTGGTCAATGAGCAGTAAATTAGGCAGTATATAGGAGTGGTTAATGAGCAGTAAATTAGGCAGTATATAGGAGTGGTCAATGAGCAGTAAATTAGGCAGTATATAGGAGTGGTCATTGAGCAGTAAATTAGGCAGTATATAGGAGTGGTCAATGAGCAGTAAATTAGGCAGTATATAGGAGTGGTCATTGAGCAGTAAATTAGGCAGTATATAGGAGTGGTCATTGAGCAGTAAATTAGGCAGCATACAGGAGTGCTCAATGAGCAGTAAATTAGGCAGTATATAGGAGTGGTCAATGAGCAGTAAATTAGGCAGTATATAGGAATGGTCATTGAGCAGTAAATTAAGCAGTATATAGGAGTGGTCAATGAGCAGTAAATTAGGCAGTATATAGGAGTGGTTAATGAGCAGTAAATTAGGCAGTATATAGGAGTGCTCAATGAGCAGTAAATTAGGCAGTATATAGGAGTGGTCAATGAGCAGTAAATTAGACAGTATATAGGAGTGGTCATTGAACAGTAAATTAGGCAGTATATAGGAGTGGTCAATGAGCAGTAAATTAGGCAGTATATAGGAGTGGTCATTGAACAGTAAATTAGGCAGTATATAGGAGTGGTCATTGAGCAGTAAATTAAGCAGTATATAGGAGTGGTTAATGAGCAGTAAATTAGACAGTATATAGGAGTGGTCATTGAACAGTAAATTAGGCAGTATATAGGAGTGGTCATTGAGCAGTAAATTAGACAGTATATAGGAGTGGTCATTGAGCAGTAAATTAGGCAGTATATAGGAGTGGTCAATGAGCAGTAAATTAGGCAGTATATAGGAGTGGTCATTGAGCAGTAAATTAGGCAGTATATAGGAGTGGTCAATGAGCAGTAAATTAGGCAGTATATAGGAGTGGTCATTGAGCAGTAAATTAGGCAGTATATAGGAGTGGTCATTGAGCAGTAAATTAGGCAGTATATAGGAGTGGTCATTGAGCAGTAAATTAGGCAGTATATAGGAGTGGTCATTGAACAGTAAATTAGGCAGTATATAGGAGTGGTCATTGAGCAGTAAATTAAGCAGTATATAGGAGTGGTTAATGAGCAGTAAATTAGACAGTATATAGGAGTGGTCATTGAACAGTAAATTAGGCAGTATATAGGAGTGGTCATTGAGCAGTAAATTAGACAGTATATAGGAGTGGTCATTGAGCAGTAAATTAGGCAGTATATAGGAGTGGTCAATGAGCAGTAAATTAGGCAGTATATAGGAGTGGTCAATGAGCAGTAAATTAGGCAGTATATAGGAGTGGTCAATGAGCAGTAAATTAGGCAGTATATAGGAATGGTCATTGAGCAGTAAATTAAGCAGTATATAGGAGTGGTTAATGAGCAGTAAATTAGGCAGTATATAGGAGTGCTCAATGAGCAGTAAATTAGGCAGTATATAGGAGTGGTCAATGAGCAGTAAATTAGACAGTATATAGGAGTGGTCATTGAACAGTAAATTAGGCAGTATATAGGAGTGGTCAATGAGCAGTAAATTAGGCAGTATATAGGAGTGGTCATTGAACAGTAAATTAGGCAGTATATAGGAGTGGTCATTGAGCAGTAAATTAGGCAGTATATCGGAGTGGTCATTGAGCAGTAAATTAGGCAGTATATAGGAATGGTCATTGAGCAGTAAATTAAGCAGTATATAGGAGTGGTTAATGAGCAGTAAATTAGGCAGTATATAGGAGTGGTCATTGAACAGTAAATTAGGCAATATATAGGAGTGGTCATTGAACAGTAAATTAGGCAGTATATAGGAGTGGTCAATGAGCAGTAAATTAGGCAGTATATAGGAGTGGTCATTGAACAGTAAATTAGGCAGTATATAGGAGTGGTCATTGAGCAGTAAATTAGGCAGTATATCGGAGTGGTCATTGAGCAGTAAATTAGGCAGTATATAGGAGTGGTCATTGAGCAGTAAATTAGGCAGTATATAGGAGTGGTCAATGAGCAGTAAATTAGGCAGTATATAGGAGTGGTCAATGAGCAGTAAATTAGGCAGTATATAGTAGTGCTCAATGAGCAGTAAATTAGGCAGTATATAGGAGTGGTCATTGAGCAGTAAATTAAGCAGTATATAGGAGTGGTCAATGAGCAGTAAATTAGGCAGTATATAGGAGTGCTCAATGAGCAGTAAATTAGGCAGTATATAGGAGTGGTTAATGAGCAGTAAATTAGACAGTATATAGGAGTGGTCATTGAACAGTAAATTAGGCAATATATAGGAGTGGTCATTGAACAGTAAATTAGGCAGTATATAGGAGTGGCCATTGAGCACTAAATTAGGCAGTATATAGGAGTGGTCATTGAGCAGTAAATTAGGCAGTATATAGGAGTGGTCATTGAGCAGTAAATTAGACAGTATATAGGAGTGGTCATTGAGCAGTAAATTAGGCAGTATATAGGAGTGGTCATTGAGCAGTAAATTAGGCAGTATATAGGAGTGGTCATTGAACAGTAAATTAGGCAATATATAGGAGTGGTCATTGAGCAGTAAATTAGGCAGCATACAGGAGTGGTCATTGAGCAGTAAATTAGGCAGTATATAGGAGTGCTCAATGAGCAGTAAATTAGGCAGTATATAGGAGTGGTCATTGAGCAGTAAATTAGGCAGTATATAGGAGTGGTCATTGAGCAGTAAAATAGGCAGTATATAGGAGTGGTCATTGAACAGTAAATTAGGCAATATATAGGAGTGGTCATTGAGCAGTAAATTAGGCAGCATACAGGAGTGGTCATTGAGCAGTAAATTAGGCAGTATATAGGAGTGCTCAATGAGCAGTAAATTAGGCAGTATATAGGAGTGGTCATTGAGCAGTAAATTAGGCAGTATATAGGAGTGGTCATTGAGCAGTAAATTAGGCAGTATATAGGAGTGGTCATTGAACAGTAAATTAGGCAATATATAGGAGTGGTCATTGAGCAGTAAATTAGGCAGTATATAGGAGTGGTCATTGAGCAGTAAATTAGGCAGTATATAGGAGTGGTCATTGAGCAGTAAATTAGGCAGCATACAGGAGTGGTCATTGAGCAGTAAATTAGGCAGTATATAGGAGTGCTCAATGAGCAGTAAATTAGGCAGTATATAGGAGTGCTCAATGAGCAGTAAATTAGGCAGTATATAGGAGTGGTCATTGAGCAGTAAATTAGGCAGTATATAGGAGTGGTCATTGAGCAGTAAATTAGGCAGTATATAGGAGTGGTCATTGAGCAGTAAAATAGGCAGTATATAGGAGTGGTCATTGAGCAGTAAATTAGGCAGCATACAGGAGTGGTCATTGAGCAGTAAATTAGGCAGTATATAGGAGTGGTCATTGAGCAGTAAATTAGGCAGTATATAGGAGTGGTCAATGAGCAGTAAATTAGGCAGTATATAGGAGTGGTCAATGAGCAGTAAATTAGGCAGTATATAGGAGTGCTCAATGAGCAGTAAATTAGGCAGTATATAGGAGTGGTCATTGAGCAGTAAATTAAGCAGTATATAGGAGTGGTTAATGAGCAGTAAATTAGACAGTATATAGGAGTGGTCATTGAACAGTAAATTAGGCAATATATAGGAGTGGTCATTGAACAGTAAATTAGGCAGTATATAGGAGTGCTCAATGAGCAGTAAATTAGGCAGTATATAGGAGTGGTCATTGAGCAGTAAATTAAGCAGTATATAGGAGTGGTTAATGAGCAGTAAATTAGACAGTATATAGGAGTGGTCATTGAACAGTAAATTAGGCAATATATAGGAGTGGTCATTGAACAGTAAATTAGGCAGTATATAGGAGTGGTCATTGAGCAGTAAATTAGACAGTATATAGGAGTGGTCATTGAACAGTAAATTAGGCAGTATATAGGAGTGGTCATTGAACAGTAAATTAGGCAGTATATAGGAGTGGTCATTGAGCAGTAAATTAGGCAGTATATAGGAGTGGTCATTGAGCAGTAAATTAGGCAGCATACAGGAGTGGTCATTGAGCAGTAAATTAGGCAATATATAGGAGTGGTCATTGAGCAGTAAATTAGGCAGTATATAGGAGTGGTCAATGAGCAGTAAATTAGGCAGCATACAGGAGTGGTCATTGAGCAGTAAATTAGGCAGTATATAGGAGTGGTCAATGAGCAGTAAATTAGGCAGCATACAGGAGTGGTCATTGAGCAGTAAATTAGGCAGTATATAGGAGTGCTCAATGAGCAGTAAATTAGGCAGTATATAGGAGTGGTCATTGAGCAGTAAATTAGGCAGTATATAGGAGTGGTCATTGAGCAGTAAATTAGGCAGTATATAGGAGTGGTCATTGAGCAGTAAATTAGGCAGCATACAGGAGTGGTCATTGAGCAGTAAATTAGGCAGTATATAGGAGTGCTCAATGAGCAGTAAATTAGGCAGTATATAGGAGTGGTCATTGAGCAGTAAATTAGGCAGTATATAGGAGTGGTCATTGAGCAGTAAATTAGGCAGTATATAGGAGTGGTCAATGAGCAGTAAATTAGGCAGCATACAGGAGTGGTCATTGAGCAGTAAATTAGGCAGTATATAGGAGTGCTCAATGAGCAGTAAATTAGGCAGTATATAGGAGTGGTCATTGAGCAGTAAATTAGGCAGTATATAGGAGTGGTCATTGAGCAGTAAATTAGGCAGTATATAGGAGTGGTCATTGAACAGTAAATTAGGCAATATATAGGAGTGGTCATTGAGCAGTAAATTAGGCAGCATACAGGAGTGGTCATTGAGCAGTAAATTAGGCAGTATATAGGAGTGGTCATTGAGCAGTAAATTAGGCAGCATACAGGAGTGGTCATTGAGCAGTAAATTAGGCAGTATATAGGAGTGCTCAATGAGCAGTAAATTAGGCAGTATATAGGAGTGGTCATTGAGCAGTAAATTAGGCAGTATATAGGAGTGGTCATTGAGCAGTAAAATAGGCAGTATATAGGAGTGGTCATTGAGCAGTAAATTAGGCAGTATATAGGAGTGCTCAATGAGCAGTAAATTAGGCAGTATATAGGAGTGGTCATTGAGCAGTAAATTAGGCAGTATATAGGAGTGGTCATTGAGCAGTAAATTAGGCAGTATATAGGAGTGGTTAATGAGCAGTAAATTAGGCAGTATATAGGAGTGGTCATTGAGCAGTAAATTAGGCAGTATATAGGAGTGGTCATTGAACAGTAAATTAGGCAATATATAGGAGTGGTCATTGAACAGTAAATTAGGCAGTATATAGGAGTGGTCATTGAGCAGTAAATTAAGCAGTATATAGGAGTGGTCAATGAGCAGTAAATTAGGCAGTATATAGGAGTGCTCAATGAGCAGTAAATTAGGCAGTATATAGGAGTGGTTAATGAGCAGTAAATTAGACAGTATATAGGAGTGGTCATTGAACAGTAAATTAGGCAATATATAGGAGTGGTCATTGAACAGTAAATTAGGCAGTATATAGGAGTGGCCATTGAGCACTAAATTAGGCAGTATATAGGAGTGGTCATTGAGCAGTAAATTAGGCAGTATATAGGAGTGGTCATTGAGCAGTAAATTAGACAGTATATAGGAGTGGTCATTGAGCAGTAAATTAGGCAGTATATAGGAGTGGTCATTGAGCAGTAAATTAGGCAGTATATAGGAGTGGTCATTGAACAGTAAATTAGGCAATATATAGGAGTGGTCATTGAGCAGTAAATTAGGCAGCATACAGGAGTGGTCATTGAGCAGTAAATTAGGCAGTATATAGGAGTGCTCAATGAGCAGTAAATTAGGCAGTATATAGGAGTGGTCATTGAGCAGTAAATTAGGCAGTATATAGGAGTGGTCATTGAGCAGTAAATTAGGCAGTATATAGGAGTGGTCATTGAACAGTAAATTAGGCAATATATAGGAGTGGTCATTGAGCAGTAAATTAGGCAGCATACAGGAGTGGTCATTGAGCAGTAAATTAGGCAGTATATAGGAGTGCTCAATGAGCAGTAAATTAGGCAGTATATAGGAGTGGTCATTGAGCAGTAAATTAGGCAGTATATAGGAGTGGTCATTGAGCAGTAAATTAGGCAGTATATAGGAGTGGTCATTGAACAGTAAATTAGGCAATATATAGGAGTGGTCATTGAGCAGTAAATTAGGCAGTATATAGGAGTGGTCATTGAGCAGTAAATTAGGCAGTATATAGGAGTGGTCATTGAGCAGTAAATTAGGCAGCATACAGGAGTGGTCATTGAGCAGTAAATTAGGCAGTATATAGGAGTGCTCAATGAGCAGTAAATTAGGCAGTATATAGGAGTGCTCAATGAGCAGTAAATTAGGCAGTATATAGGAGTGGTCATTGAGCAGTAAATTAGGCAGTATATAGGAGTGGTCATTGAGCAGTAAATTAGGCAGTATATAGGAGTGGTCATTGAGCAGTAAAATAGGCAGTATATAGGAGTGGTCATTGAGCAGTAAATTAGGCAGCATACAGGAGTGGTCATTGAGCAGTAAATTAGGCAGTATATAGGAGTGGTCATTGAGCAGTAAATTAGGCAGTATATAGGAGTGGTCAATGAGCAGTAAATTAGGCAGTATATAGGAGTGGTCAATGAGCAGTAAATTAGGCAGTATATAGGAGTGCTCAATGAGCAGTAAATTAGGCAGTATATAGGAGTGGTCATTGAGCAGTAAATTAAGCAGTATATAGGAGTGGTTAATGAGCAGTAAATTAGACAGTATATAGGAGTGGTCATTGAACAGTAAATTAGGCAATATATAGGAGTGGTCATTGAACAGTAAATTAGGCAGTATATAGGAGTGCTCAATGAGCAGTAAATTAGGCAGTATATAGGAGTGGTCATTGAGCAGTAAATTAAGCAGTATATAGGAGTGGTTAATGAGCAGTAAATTAGACAGTATATAGGAGTGGTCATTGAACAGTAAATTAGGCAATATATAGGAGTGGTCATTGAACAGTAAATTAGGCAGTATATAGGAGTGGTCATTGAGCAGTAAATTAGACAGTATATAGGAGTGGTCATTGAGCAGTAAAATAGGCAGTATATAGGAGTGGTCATTGAACAGTAAATTAGGCAGTATATAGGAGTGGTCATTGAACAGTAAATTAGGCAGTATATAGGAGTGGTCATTGAGCAGTAAATTAGGCAGTATATAGGAGTGGTCATTGAGCAGTAAATTAGGCAGCATACAGGAGTGGTCATTGAGCAGTAAATTAGGCAATATATAGGAGTGGTCATTGAGCAGTAAATTAGGCAGTATATAGGAGTGGTCAATGAGCAGTAAATTAGGCAGCATACAGGAGTGGTCATTGAGCAGTAAATTAGGCAGTATATAGGAGTGGTCAATGAGCAGTAAATTAGGCAGCATACAGGAGTGGTCATTGAGCAGTAAATTAGGCAGTATATAGGAGTGCTCAATGAGCAGTAAATTAGGCAGTATATAGGAGTGGTCATTGAGCAGTAAATTAGGCAGTATATAGGAGTGGTCATTGAGCAGTAAATTAGGCAGTATATAGGAGTGGTCATTGAGCAGTAAATTAGGCAGCATACAGGAGTGGTCATTGAGCAGTAAATTAGGCAGTATATAGGAGTGCTCAATGAGCAGTAAATTAGGCAGTATATAGGAGTGGTCATTGAGCAGTAAATTAGGCAGTATATAGGAGTGGTCATTGAGCAGTAAATTAGGCAGTATATAGGAGTGGTCAATGAGCAGTAAATTAGGCAGCATACAGGAGTGGTCATTGAGCAGTAAATTAGGCAGTATATAGGAGTGCTCAATGAGCAGTAAATTAGGCAGTATATAGGAGTGGTCATTGAGCAGTAAATTAGGCAGTATATAGGAGTGGTCATTGAGCAGTAAATTAGGCAGTATATAGGAGTGGTCATTGAACAGTAAATTAGGCAATATATAGGAGTGGTCATTGAGCAGTAAATTAGGCAGCATACAGGAGTGGTCATTGAGCAGTAAATTAGGCAGTATATAGGAGTGGTCATTGAGCAGTAAATTAGGCAGCATACAGGAGTGGTCATTGAGCAGTAAATTAGGCAGTATATAGGAGTGCTCAATGAGCAGTAAATTAGGCAGTATATAGGAGTGGTCATTGAGCAGTAAATTAGGCAGTATATAGGAGTGGTCATTGAGCAGTAAAATAGGCAGTATATAGGAGTGGTCATTGAGCAGTAAATTAGGCAGTATATAGGAGTGCTCAATGAGCAGTAAATTAGGCAGTATATAGGAGTGGTCATTGAGCAGTAAATTAGGCAGTATATAGGAGTGGTCATTGAGCAGTAAATTAGGCAGTATATAGGAGTGGTCAATGAGCAGTAAATTAGGCAGTATATAGGAGTGGTCAATGAGCAGTAAATTAGGCAGCATACAGGAGTGGTCATTGAGCAGTAAATTAGGCAGTATATAGGAGTGCTCAATGAGCAGTAAATTAGGCAGTATATAGGAGTGGTCAATGAGCAGTAAATTAGGCAGTATATAGGAGTGGTCATTGAGCAGTAAATTAGGCAGTATATAGGAGTGGTCATTGAGCAGTAAATTAGGCAGTATATAGGAGTGGTCATTGAGCACTAAATTAGGCAGTATATAGGAGTGGTCATTGAGCAGTAAATTAGGCAGTATATAGGAGTGGTCATTGAGCAGTAAATTAGACAGTATATAGGAGTGGTCATTGAGCAGTAAATTAGGCAGTATATAGGAGTGGTCATTGAACAGTAAATTAGGCAGTATATAGGAGTGGTCATTGAGCAGTAAATTAGGCAGCATACAGGAGTGGTCATTGAGCAGTAAATTAGGCAGTATATAGGAGTGGTCAATGAGCAGTAAATTAGGCAGTATACAGGAGTGGTCATTGAGCAGTAAATTAGGCAGCATACAGGAGTGGTCATTGAGCAGTAAATTAGGCAGTATATAGGAGTGGTCAATGAGCAGTAAATTAGGCAGTATATAGGAGTGGTCATTGAGCAGTAAATTAGGCAGTATATAGGAGTGGTCATTAAACAGTAAATTAGACAGTATATAGGAGTGGTCATTGAGCAGTAAATTAGGCAGCATACAGGAGTGGTCATTGAGCAGTAAATTAGGCAGCATACAGGAGTGGTCATTGAGCAGTAAATTAGGCAGTATATAGGAGTGCTCAATGAGCAGTAAATTAGGCAGTATATAGGAGTGGTCATTGAGCAGTAAATTAGGCAGTATATAGGAGTGGTCATTAAACAGTAAATTAGACAGTATATAGGAGTGGTCATTGAGCAGTAAATTAGGCAGCATACAGGAGTGGTCATTGAGCAGTAAATTAGGCAGTATATAGGAGTGGTCAATGAGCAGTAAATTAGGCAGTATATAGGAGTGGTCAATGAGCAGTAAATTAGGCAGTATATAGGAGTGGTCAATGAGCAGTAAATTAGGCAGTATACAGGAGTGGTCATTGAGCAGTAAATTAGGCAGTATATAGGAGTGGTCATTGAGCAGTAAATTAGGCAGTATATAGGAGTGCTCAATGAGCAGTAAATTAGGCAGTATATAGGAGTGGTCATTGAGCAGTAAATTAGGCAGTATATAGGAGTGGTCATTAAACAGTAAATTAGACAGTATATAGGAGTGGTCATTGAGCAGTAAATTAGGCAGCATACAGGAGTGGTCATTGAGCAGTAAATTAGGCAGTATATAGGAGTGGTCAATGAGCAGTAAATTAGGCAGTATACAGGAGTGGTCATTGAGCAGTAAATTAGGCAGCATACAGGAGTGGTCATTGAGCAGTAAATTAGGCAGTATATAGGAGTGCTCAATGAGCAGTAAATTAGGCAGTATATAGGAGTGGTCAATGAGCAGTAAATTAGGCAGTATATAGGAGTGGTCAATGAGCAGTAAATTAGGCAGTATATAGGAGTGGTCAATGAGCAGTAAATTAGGCAGTATACAGGAGTGGTCATTGAGCAGTAAATTAGGCAGTATATAGGAGTGGTCATTGAGCAGTAAATTAGGCAGTATATAGGAGTGCTCAATGAGCAGTAAATTAGGCAGTATATAGGAGTGGTCATTGAGCAGTAAATTAGGCAGTATATAGGAGTGGTCATTAAACAGTAAATTAGACAGTATATAGGAGTGGTCATTGAGCAGTAAATTAGGCAGCATACAGGAGTGGTCATTGAGCAGTAAATTAGGCAGTATATAGGAGTGGTCAATGAGCAGTAAATTAGGCAGTATACAGGAGTGGTCATTGAGCAGTAAATTAGGCAGCATACAGGAGTGGTCATTGAGCAGTAAATTAGGCAGTATATAGGAGTGCTCAATGAGCAGTAAATTAGGCAGTATATAGGAGTGGTCATTGAGCAGTAAATTAGGCAGTATATAGGAGTGGTCATTAAACAGTAAATTAGACAGTATATAGGAGTGGTCATTGAGCAGTAAATTAGGCAGCATACAGGAGTGGTCATTGAGCAGTAAATTAGGCAGTATATAGGAGTGGTCAATGAGCAGTAAATTAGGCAGTATATAGGAGTGGTCAATGAGCAGTAAATTAGGCAGTATATAGGAGTGGTCAATGAGCAGTAAATTAGGCAGTATACAGGAGTGGTCATTGAGCAGTAAATTAGGCAGTATATAGGAGTGGTCAATGAGCAGTAAATTAGGCAGTATATAGGAGTGGTCAATGAGCAGTAAATTAGGCAGTATATAGGAGTGGTCATTAAACAGTAAATTAGACAGTATATAGGAGTGGTCATTGAGCAGTAAATTAGGCAGCATACAGGAGTGGTCATTGAGCAGTAAATTAGGCAGTATATAGGAGTGGTCAATGAGCAGTAAATTAGACAGTATATAGGAGTGGTCATTGAGCAGTAAATTAGGCAGTATATAGGAGTGGTCATTGAGCAGTAAATTAGGCAGTATATAGGAGTGGTCAATGAGCAGTAAATTAGGCAGTATATAGGAGTGGTCAATGAGCAGTAAATTAGGCAGCATACAGGAGTGGTCATTGAGCAGTAAATTAGGCAGTATATAGGAGTGGCCATTGAGCAGTAAATTAGGCAGTATATAGGAGTGGTCAATGAGCAGTAAATTAGGCAGTATATAGGAGAGGTCAATGAGCAGTAAATTAGGCAGTATATAGGAATGGTCATTGAGCAGTAAATTAAGCAGTATATAGGAGTGGTTAATGAGCAGTAAATTAGACAGTATATAGGAGTGGTCATTGAGCAGTAAATTAGGCAGTATATAGGAGTGGTCAATGAGCAGTAAATTAGGCAGTATATAGGAGTGGTCATTGAGCAGTAAATTAGGCAGTATATAGGAGTGGTCATTGAGCAGTAAATTAGGCAGCATACAGGAGTGCTCAATGAGCAGTAAATTAGGCAGTATATAGGAGTGGTCAATGAGCAGTAAATTAGGCAGTATATAGGAGTGGTCATTGAGCAGTAAATTAAGCAGTATATAGGAGTGGTTAATGAGCAGTAAATTAGACAGTATATAGGAGTGGTCATTGAGCAGTAAATTAGACAGTATATAGGAGTGGTCATTGAGCAGTAAATTAGGCAGTATATAGGAGTGGTCAATGAGCAGTAAATTAGGCAGTATATAGGAGTGGTCATTGAGCAGTAAATTAGGCAGTATATAGGAGTGGTCAATGAGCAGTAAATTAGGCAGTATATAGGAGTGGTCATTGAGCAGTAAATTAGGCAGTATATAGGAGTGGTCAATGAGCAGTAAATTAAGCAGTATATAGGAGTGGTTAATGAGCAGTAAATTAGACAGTATATAGGAGTGGTCATTGAGCAGTAAATTAGACAGTATATAGGAGTGGTCATTGAGCAGTAAATTAGGCAGCATACAGGAGTGCTCAATGAGCAGTAAATTAGGCAGTATATAGGAGTGCTCAATGAGCAGTAAATTAGGCAGTATATAGGAGTGGTCAATGAGCAGTAAATTAGACAGTATATAGGAGTGGTCATTGAACAGTAAATTAGGCAGTATATAGGAGTGGTCATTGAGCAGTAAATTAGACAGTATATAGGAGTGGTCATTGAGCAGTAAATTAGGCAGTATATAGGAGTGGTCAATGAGCAGTAAATTAGGCAGTATATAGGAGTGGTCATTGAGCAGTAAATTAGGCAGTATATAGGAGTGGTCAATGAGCAGTAAATTAGGCAGTATATAGGAGTGGTCATTGAGCAGTAAATTAGGCAGTATATAGGAGTGGTCATTGAGCAGTAAATTAGGCAGCATACAGGAGTGCTCAATGAGCAGTAAATTAGGCAGTATATAGGAGTGGTCAATGAGCAGTAAATTAGGCAGTATATAGGAATGGTCATTGAGCAGTAAATTAAGCAGTATATAGGAGTGGTTAATGAGCAGTAAATTAGGCAGTATATAGGAGTGCTCAATGAGCAGTAAATTAGGCAGTATATAGGAGTGGTCAATGAGCAGTAAATTAGACAGTATATAGGAGTGGTCATTGAACAGTAAATTAGGCAGTATATAGGAGTGCTCAATGAGCAGTAAATTAGGCAGTATATAGGAGTGGTCAATGAGCAGTAAATTAGACAGTATATAGGAGTGGTCATTGAACAGTAAATTAGGCAGTATATAGGAGTGGTCAATGAGCAGTAAATTAGGCAGTATATAGGAGTGGTCATTGAGCAGTAAATTAGGCAATATATAGGAGTGGTCATTGAACAGTAAATTAGGCAGTATATAGGAGTGGTCATTGAGCAGTAAATTAAGCAGTATATAGGAGTGGTTAATGAGCAGTAAATTAGACAGTATATAGGAGTGGTCATTGAACAGTAAATTAGGCAGTATATAGGAGTGGTCATTGAGCAGTAAATTAGACAGTATATAGGAGTGGTCATTGAGCAGTAAATTAGGCAGTATATAGGAGTGGTCAATGAGCAGTAAATTAGGCAGTATATAGGAGTGGTCATTGAGCAGTAAATTAGGCAGTATATAGGAGTGGTCAATGAGCAGTAAATTAGGCAGTATATAGGAGTGGTCATTGAGCAGTAAATTAGGCAGTATATAGGAGTGGTCATTGAGCAGTAAATTAGGCAGCATACAGGAGTGCTCAATGAGCAGTAAATTAGGCAGTATATAGGAGTGGTCAATGAGCAGTAAATTAGGCAGTATATAGGAATGGTCATTGAGCAGTAAATTAAGCAGTATATAGGAGTGGTTAATGAGCAGTAAATTAGGCAGTATATAGGAGTGCTCAATGAGCAGTAAATTAGGCAGTATATAGGAGTGGTCAATGAGCAGTAAATTAGACAGTATATAGGAGTGGTCATTGAACAGTAAATTAGGCAGTATATAGGAGTGGTCAATGAGCAGTAAATTAGGCAGTATATAGGAGTGGTCATTGAACAGTAAATTAGGCAGTATATAGGAGTGGTCATTGAGCAGTAAATTAGGCAGTATATCGGAGTGGTCATTGAGCAGTAAATTAGGCAGTATATAGGAATGGTCATTGAGCAGTAAATTAAGCAGTATATAGGAGTGGTTAATGAGCAGTAAATTAGGCAGTATATAGGAGTGGTCATTGAACAGTAAATTAGGCAATATATAGTAGTGGTCTTTGAACAGTAAATTAGGCAGTATATAGGAGTGGTCAATGAGCAGTAAATTAGGCAGTATATAGGAGTGGTCATTGAACAGTAAATTAGGCAGTATATAGGAGTGGTCATTGAGCAGTAAATTAGGCAGTATATCGGAGTGGTCATTGAGCAGTAAATTAGGCAGTATATAGGAGTGGTCATTGAGCAGTAAATTAGGCAGTATATAGGAGTGGTCAATGAGCAGTAAATTAGGCAGTATATAGGAGTGGTCAATGAGCAGTAAATTAGGCAGTATATAGGAGTGCTCAATGAGCAGTAAATTAGGCAGTATATAGGAGTGGTCATTGAGCAGTAAATTAAGCAGTATATAGGAGTGGTTAATGAGCAGTAAATTAGACAGTATATAGGAGTGGTCATTGAACAGTAAATTAGGCAGTATATAGGAGTGGTCATTGAGCAGTAAATTAGGCAGCATACAGGAGTGGTCATTGAGCAGTAAATTAGGCAGTATATAGGAGTGGTCAATGAGCAGTAAATTAGGCAGTATATAGGAGTGCTCAATGAGCAGTAAATTAGGCAGTATATAGGAGTGGTCATTGAACAGTAAATTAGGCAATATATAGGAGTGGTCATTGAACAGTAAATTAGGCAATATATAGGAGTGGTCATTGAACAGTAAATTAGGCAGTATATAGGAGTGGCCATTGAGCACTAAATTAGGCAGTATATAGGAGTGGTCATTGAGCAGTAAATTAGGCAGTATATAGGAGTGGTCATTGAGCAGTAAATTAGACAGTATATAGGAGTGGTCATTGAGCAGTAAAATAGGCAGTATATAGGAGTGGTCATTGAACAGTAAATTAGGCAGTATATAGGAGTGGTCATTGAACAGTAAATTAGGCAGTATATAGGAGTGGTCATTGAGCAGTAAATTAGGCAGTATATAGGAGTGGTCATTGAGCAGTAAATTAGGCAGCATACAGGAGTGGTCATTGAGCAGTAAATTAGGCAATATATAGGAGTGGTCATTGAGCAGTAAATTAGGCAGTATATAGGAGTGGTCAATGAGCAGTAAATTAGGCAGCATACAGGAGTGGTCATTGAGCAGTAAATTAGGCAGTATATAGGAGTGGTCAATGAGCAGTAAATTAGGCAGCATACAGGAGTGGTCATTGAGCAGTAAATTAGGCAGTATATAGGAGTGCTCAATGAGCAGTAAATTAGGCAGTATATAGGAGTGGTCATTGAGCAGTAAATTAGGCAGTATATAGGAGTGGTCATTGAGCAGTAAATTAGGCAGTATATAGGAGTGGTCATTGAGCAGTAAATTAGGCAGCATACAGGAGTGGTCATTGAGCAGTAAATTAGGCAGTATATAGGAGTGCTCAATGAGCAGTAAATTAGGCAGTATATAGGAGTGGTCATTGAGCAGTAAATTAGGCAGTATATAGGAGTGGTCATTGAGCAGTAAATTAGGCAGTATATAGGAGTGGTCAATGAGCAGTAAATTAGGCAGCATACAGGAGTGGTCATTGAGCAGTAAATTAGGCAGTATATAGGAGTGCTCAATGAGCAGTAAATTAGGCAGTATATAGGAGTGGTCATTGAGCAGTAAATTAGGCAGTATATAGGAGTGGTCATTGAGCAGTAAATTAGGCAGTATATAGGAGTGGTCATTGAGCAGTAAATTAGGCAGCATACAGGAGTGGTCATTGAGCAGTAAATTAGGCAGTATATAGGAGTGCTCAATGAGCAGTAAATTAGGCAGTATATAGGAGTGGTCATTGAGCAGTAAATTAGGCAGTATATAGGAGTGGTCATTGAGCAGTAAATTAGGCAGTATATAGGAGTGGTCATTGAACAGTAAATTAGGCAATATATAGGAGTGGTCATTGAGCAGTAAATTAGGCAGCATACAGGAGTGGTCATTGAGCAGTAAATTAGGCAGTATATAGGAGTGGTCATTGAGCAGTAAATTAGGCAGCATACAGGAGTGGTCATTGAGCAGTAAATTAGGCAGTATATAGGAGTGCTCAATGAGCAGTAAATTAGGCAGTATATAGGAGTGGTCATTGAGCAGTAAATTAGGCAGTATATAGGAGTGGTCATTGAGCAGTAAAATAGGCAGTATATAGGAGTGGTCATTGAGCAGTAAATTAGGCAGCATACAGGAGTGGTCATTGAGCAGTAAATTAGGCAGTATATAGGAGTGCTCAATGAGCAGTAAATTAGGCAGTATATAGGAGTGGTCATTGAGCAGTAAATTAGGCAGTATATAGGAGTGGTCATTGAGCAGTAAATTAGGCAGTATATAGGAGTGGTCAATGAGCTGTAAATTAGGCAGTATATAGGAGTGGTCAATGAGCAGTAAATTAGGCAGCATACAGGAGTGGTCATTGAGCAGTAAATTAGGCAGTATATAGGAGTGCTCAATGAGCAGTAAATTAGGCAGTATATAGGAGTGGTCATTGAGCACTAAATTAGGCAGTATATAGGAGTGGTCATTGAGCAGTAAATTAGGCAGTATATAGGAGTGGTCATTGAGCAGTAAATTAGACAGTATATAGGAGTGGTCATTGAGCAGTAAATTAGGCAGTATATAGGAGTGGTCATTGAACAGTAAATTAGGCAATATATAGGAGTGGTCATTGAGCAGTAAATTAGGCAGCATACAGGAGTGGTCATTGAGCAGTAAATTAGGCAGTATATAGGAGTGGTCATTGAGCAGTAAATTAGGCAGTATATAGGAGTGGTCATTGAGCAGTAAATTAGACAGTATATAGGAGTGGTCATTGAGCAGTAAATTAGGCAGTATATAGGAGTGGTCATTGAACAGTAAATTAGGCAATATATAGGAGTGGTCATTGAGCAGTAAATTAGGCAGCATAAAGGAGTGGTCATTGAGCAGTAAATTAGGCAGTATATAGGAGTGGTCATTGAGCAGTAAATTAAGCAGTATATAGGAGTGGTTAATGAGCAGTAAATTAGACAGTATATAGGAGTGGTCATTGAACAGTAAATTAGGCAATATATAGGAGTGGTCATTGAACAGTAAATTAGGCAGTATATAGGAGTGCTCAATGAGCAGTAAATTAGGCAGTATATAGGAGTGGTCATTGAGCAGTAAATTAAGCAGTATATAGGAGTGGTTAATGAGCAGTAAATTAGATAGTATATAGGAGTGGTCATTGAACAGTAAATTAGGCAATATATAGGAGTGGTCATTGAGCAGTAAAATAGGCAGCATACAGGAGTGGTCATTGAGCAGTAAATTAGGCAGTATATAGGAGTGGTCATTGAGCAGTAAATTAGGCAGCATACAGGAGTGGTCATTGAGCAGTAAATTAGGCAGTATATAGGAGTGCTCAATGAGCAGTAAATTAGGCAGTATATAGGAGTGGTCATTGAGCAGTAAATTAGGCAGTATATAGGAGTGGTCATTGAGCAGTAAAATAGGCAGTATATAGGAGTGGTCATTGAGCAGTAAATTAGGCAGCATACAGGAGTGGTCATTGAGCAGTAAATTAGGCAGTATATAGGAGTGCTCAATGAGCAGTAAATTAGGCAGTATATAGGAGTGGTCATTGAGCAGTAAATTAGGCAGTATATAGGAGTGGTCATTGAGCAGTAAATTAGGCAGTATATAGGAGTGCTCAATGAGCAGTAAATTAGGCAGTATATAGGAGTGGTCAATGAGCAGTAAATTAGGCAGTATATAGGAGTGGCCATTGAGCACTAAATTAGGCAGTATATAGGAGTGGTCATTGAGCAGTAAATTAGGCAGTATATAGGAGTGGTCATTGAGCAGTAAATTAGACAGTATATAGGAGTGGTCATTGAGCAGTAAATTAGGCAGTATATAGGAGTGGTCATTGAGCAGTAAATTAGGCAGTATATAGGAGTGGTCATTGAACAGTAAATTAGGCAATATATAGGAGTGGTCATTGAGCAGTAAATTAGGCAGTATATAGGAGTGGTCATTGAACAGTAAATTAGGCAATATATAGGAGTGGTCATTGAGCAGTAAATTAGGCAGCATACAGGAGTGGTCATTGAGCAGTAAATTAGGCAGTATATAGGAGTGCTCAATGAGCAGTAAATTAGGCAGTATATAGGAGTGGTCATTGAGCAGTAAATTAGGCAGTATATAGGAGTGCTCAATGAGCAGTAAATTAGGCAGTATATAGGAGTGGTCAATGAGCAGTAAATTAGGCAGTATATAGGAGTGGTCATTGAGCAGTAAATTAGGCAGTATATAGGAGTGGTCAATGAGCAGTAAATTAGGCAGCATACAGGAGTGGTCATTGAGCAGTAAATTAGGCAGTATATAGGAGTGCTCAATGAGCAGTAAATTAGGCAGTATATAGGAGTGGTCATTGAGCAGTAAATTAGGCAGTATATAGGAGTGGTCATTGAGCAGTAAAATAGGCAGTATATAGGAGTGGTCATTGAACAGTAAATTAGGCAGTATATAGGAGTGGTCATTGAGCAGTAAATTAGGCAGTATATAGGAGTGGTCATTGAGCAGTAAATTAGGCAGCATACAGGAGTGGTCATTGAGCAGTAAATTAGGCAGTATATAGGAGTGGTCAATGAGCAGTAAATTAGGCAGCATACAGGAGTGGTCATTGAGCAGTAAATTAGGCAGTATATAGGAGTGGTCATTGAGCAGTAAATTAGGCAATATATAGGAGTGGTCATTGAGCAGTAAATTAGGCAATATATAGGAGTGGTCAATGAGCAGTAAATTAAGCAGTATATAGGAGTGGTCATTGAGCAGTAAATTAGGCAATATATAGGAGTGGTCATTGAGCAGTAAATTAGGCAATATATAGGAGTGGTCAATGAGCAGTAAATTAGGCAGTATTTACGAGTGGTCATTGAGCAGTAAATTAGGCAGTATGTAGGAGTGGTCATTGAGCAGTAAATTAGGCAATATATAGGAGTGGTCATTGAGCAGTAAATTAGGCAATATATAGGAGTGGTCATTGAGCAGTAAATTAGGCAGTATATAGGAGTGGTCATTGAGCAGTAAATTAGGCAGTATATAGGAGTGGTCAATGAGCAGTAAATTAAGCAGTATATAGGAGTGGTCATTGAGCAGTAAATTAGGCAATATATAGGAGTGGTCATTGAGCAGTAAATTAGGCAATATATAGGAGTGGTCAATGAGCAGTAAATTAGGCAATATATAGGAGTGGTCATTGAGCAGTAAATTAGGCAATATATAGGAGTGGTCATTGAGCAGTAAATTAGGCAGTATATAGGAGTGGTCATTGAGCAGTAAATTAGGCAGTATATAGGAGTGGTCAATGAGCAGTAAATTAAGCAGTATATAGGAGTGGTCATTGAGCAGTAAATTAGGCAATATATAGGAGTGGTCATTGAGCAGTAAATTAGGCAATATATAGGAGTGGTCATTGAGCAGTAAATTAGGCAGTATATAGGAGTGGTCATTGAGCAGTAAATTAGGCAGTATATAGGAGTGGTCAATGAGCAGTAAATTAGGCAGTATATAGGAGTGGTCATTGAGCAGTAAATTAGGCAGTATATAGGAGTGGTCATTGAGCAGTAAATTAGGCAGTATATAGGAGTGGTCAATGAGCAGTAAATTAGGCAGTATATAGGAGTGGTCATTGAGCAGTAAATTAGGCAGCATATAGGAGTGGTCAATGAGCAGTAAATTAGGCAGTATATAGGAGTGGTCAATGAGCAGTAAATTAGGCAGTATAGGAGTGGTCAATGAGCAGTAAATTAGGCAGTATATAGGAGTGGTCAATGAGCAGTAAATTAGGCAGTATATAGGAGTGGTCATTGAACAGTAAATTAGGCAGTATATAGGAGTGGTCAATGAGCAGTAAGTTAGGCAGTATATAGGAGTGGTCATTGAGCAGTAAATTAGGCAGTATATAGGAGTGGTCAATGAGCAGTAAATTAGGCAGTATATAGGAGTGCTCAATGAGCAGTAAATTAGGCAGTATATAGGAGTGGTCATTGAGCAGTAAATTAGGCAGTATATAGGAGTGGTCATTGAACAGTAAATTAGGCAGTATATAGGAGTGGTCAATGAGCAGTAAATTAAGCAGTATATAGGAGTGGTTAATGAGCAGTAAATTAGACAGTATATAGGAGTGGTCATTGAACAGTAAATTAGGCAATATATAGGAGTGGTCATTGAACAGTAAATTAGGCAGTATATAGGAGTGGTCAATGAGCAGTAAATTAGGCAGTATATAGGAGTGGTCATTGAGCAGTAAATTAGGCAGTATATAGGAGTGGTCATTGAGCAGTAAATTAGGCAGTATATAGGAGTGGTCAATGAGCAGTAAATTAGGCAGTATATAGGAGTGGTCATTGAACAGTAAATTAGGCAGTATATAGGAGTGGTCAATGAGCAGTAAGTTAGGCAGTATATAGGAGTGGTCATTGAGCAGTAAATTAGGCAGCATACAGGAGTGGTCATTGAGCAGTAAATTAGGCAGCATACAGGAGTGGTCATTGAGCAGTAAATTAGGCAGTATATAGGAGTGGTCATTGAGCAGTAAATTAGGCAGTATATAGGAGTGGTCAATGAGCAGTATATTAGGCAATATATAGGAGTGGTCAATGAGCAGTAAATTAGGCAGTATATAGGAGTGGTCATTGAACAGTAAATTAGGCAGTATATAGGAGTGGTCAATGAGCAGTAAATTAGGCAGTATATAGGAGTGGTCATTGAGCAGTAAATTAGGCAGTATATAGGAGTGGTCAATGAGCAGTAAATTAGGCAGTATATAGGAGTGGTCAATGAGCAGTAAATTAGGCAGTATATAGGAGTGGTCATTGAGCAGTAAATTAGGCAGTATATAGGAGTGGTCAATGAGCAGTAAATTAGGCAGTATATAGGAGTGGTCATTGAACAGTAAATTAGGCAGTATATAGGAGTGGTCAATGAGCAGTAAGTTAGGCAGTATATAGGAGTGGTCATTGAGCAGTAAATTAGGCAGCATACAGGAGTGGTCATTGAGCAGTAAATTAGGCAGCATACAGGAGTGGTCATTGAGCAGTAAATTAGGCAGTATATAGGAGTGGTCATTGAGCAGTAAATTAGGCAGTATATAGGAGTGGTCAATGAGCAGTAAATTAGGCAGTATATAGGAGTGGTCATTGAGCAGTAAATTAGGCAGTATATAGGAGTGGTCATTGAACAGTAAATTAGGCAGTATATAGGAGTGGTCATTGAGCAGTAAATTAAGCAGTATATAGGAGTGGTTAATGAGCAGTAAATTAGACAGTATATAGGAGTGGTCATTGAACAGTAAATTAGGCAATATATAGGAGTGGTCATTGAACAGTAAATTAGGCAGTATATAGGAGTGGTCAATGAGCAGTAAATTAGGCAGTATATAGGAGTGGTCATTGAGCAGTAAATTAGGCAGTATATAGGAGTGGTCAATGAGCAGTAAATTAGGCAGTATATAGGAGTGGTCAATGAGCAGTAAATTAGGCAGTATATAGGAGTGGTCATTGAGCAGTAAATTAGGCAGTATATAGGAGTGGTCATTGAGCAGTAAATTAGGCAGTATATAGGAGTGGTCATTGAGCAGTAAATTAGGCAGTATATAGGAGTGCTCAATGAGCAGTAAATTAGGCAGTATATAGGAGTGGTCACTGAGCAGTAAATTAGGCAGTATATAGGAGTGGTCATTGAACAGTAAATTAGGCAGTATATAGGAGTGGTCATTGAGCAGTAAATTAAGCAGTATATAGGAGTGGTTAATGAGCAGTAAATTAGACAGTATATAGGAGTGGTCATTGAACAGTAAATTAGGCAGTATATAGGAGTGGTCATTGAGCAGTAAATTAAGCAGTATATAGGAGTGGTTAATTAGCAGTAAATTAGGCAGTATATAGGAGTGGTCATTGAACAGTAAATTAGGCAATATATAGGAGTGGTCATTGAACAGTAAATTAGGCAGTATATAGGAGTGGTCAATGAGCAGTAAATTAGGCAGTATATAGGAGTGGTCATTGAGCAGTAAATTAGGCAGTATATAGGAGTGGTCATTGAGCAGTAAATTAGGCAGTATATAGGAGTGGTCATTGAGCAGTAAATTAGGCAGTATATAGGAGTGGTCAATGAACAGTAAATTAGGCAGTATATAGGAGTGGTCATTGAACAGTAAATTAGGCAGTATATAGGAGTGGTCAATGAGCAGTAAATTAGGCAGTATATAGGAGTGCTCAATGAGCAGTAAATTAGGCAGTATATAGGAGTGGTCATTGAGCAGTAAATTAGGCAGTATATAGGAGTGGTCATTGAACAGTAAATTAGGCAGTATATAGGAGTGGTCAATGAGCAGTAAATTAAGCAGTATATAGGAGTGGTTAATGAGCAGTAAATTAGACAGTATATAGGAGTGGTCATTGAACAGTAAATTAGGCAATATATAGGAGTGGTCATTGAACAGTAAATTAGGCAGTATATAGGAGTGGTCATTGAGCAGTAAATTAGGCAGTATATAGGAGTGGTCAATGAGCAGTAAATTAAGCAGTATATAGGAGTGGTCATTGAGCAGTAAATTAGGCAATATATAGGAGTGGTCATTGAGCAGTAAATTAGGCAATATATAGGAGTGGTCATTGAGCAGTAAATTAGGCAGTATATAGGAGTGCTCAATGAGCAGTAAATTAGGCAGTATATAGGAGTGGTCATTGAGCAGTAAATTAGGCAATATATAGGAGTGGTCATTGAGCAGTAAATTAGGCAATATATAGGAGTGGTCAATGAGCAGTAAATTAGGCAATATATAGGAGTGGTCATTGAGCAGTAAATTAGGCAATATATAGGAGTGGTCATTGAGCAGTAAATTAGGCAGTATATAGGAGTGGTCATTGAGCAGTAAATTAGGCAGTATATAGGAGTGGTCAATGAGCAGTAAATTAAGCAGTATATAGGAGTGGTCATTGAGCAGTAAATTAGGCAATATATAGGAGTGGTCATTGAGCAGTAAATTAGGCAATATATAGGAGTGGTCATTGAGCAGTAAATTAGGCAGTATATAGGAGTGCTCAATGAGCAGTAAATTAGGCAGTATATAGGAGTGGTCATTGAGCAGTAAATTAGGCAGTATATAGGAGTGGTCATTGAACAGTAAATTAGGCAGTATATAGGAGTGCTCAATGAGCAGTAAATTAGGCAGTATATAGGAGTGGTCAATGAGCAGTAAATTAGGCAGTATATAGGAGTGGTCATTGAGCAGTAAATTAGGCAGCATATAGGAGTGGTCAATGAGCAGTAAATTAGGCAGTATATAGGAGTGGTCAATGAGCAGTAAATTAGGCAGTATAGGAGTGGTCAATGAGCAGTAAATTAGGCAGTATATAGGAGTGGTCAATGAGCAGTAAATTAGGCAGTATATAGGAGTGGTCATTGAACAGTAAATTAAGCAGTATATAGGAGTGGTCAATGAGCAGTAAGTTAGGCAGTATATAGGAGTGGTCATTGAGCAGTAAATTAGGCAGTATATAGGAGTGGTCAATGAGCAGTAAATTAGGCAGTATATAGGAGTGCTCAATGAGCAGTAAATTAGGCAGTATATAGGAGTGGTCATTGAGCAGTAAATTAGGCAGTATATAGGAGTGGTCATTGAACAGTAAATTAGGCAGTATATAGGAGTGGTCAATGAGCAGTAAATTAAGCAGTATATAGGAGTGGTTAATGAGCAGTAAATTAGACAGTATATAGGAGTGGTCATTGAACAGTAAATTAGGCAATATATAGGAGTGGTCATTGAACAGTAAATTAGGCAGTATATAGGAGTGGTCAATGAGCAGTAAATTAGGCAGTATATAGGAGTGGTCATTGAGCAGTAAATTAGGCAGTATATAGGAGTGGTCATTGAGCAGTAAATTAGGCAGTATATAGGAGTGGTCAATGAGCAGTAAATTAGGCAGTATATAGGAGTGGTCATTGAACAGTAAATTAGGCAGTATATAGGAGTGGTCAATGAGCAGTAAGTTAGGCAGTATATAGGAGTGGTCATTGAGCAGTAAATTAGGCAGCATACAGGAGTGGTCATTGAGCAGTAAATTAGGCAGTATATAGGAGTGGTCAATGAGCAGTATATTAGGCAATATATAGGAGTGGTCAATGAGCAGTAAATTAGGCAGTATATAGGAGTGGTCATTGAACAGTAAATTAGGCAGTATATAGGAGTGGTCAATGAGCAGTAAATTAGGCAGTATATAGGAGTGGTCATTGAGCAGTAAATTAGGCAGTATATAGGAGTGGTCATTGAGCAGTAAATTAGGCAGTATATAGGAGTGGTCAATGAGCAGTAAATTAGGCAGTATATAGGAGTGGTCATTGAGCAGTAAATTAGGCAGTATATAGGAGTGGTCAATGAGCAGTAAATTAGGCAGTATATAGGAGTGGTCATTGAACAGTAAATTAGGCAGTATATAGGAGTGGTCAATGAGCAGTAAGTTAGGCAGTATATAGGAGTGGTCATTGAGCAGTAAATTAGGCAGCATACAGGAGTGGTCATTGAGCAGTAAATTAGGCAGCATACAGGAGTGGTCATTGAGCAGTAAATTAGGCAGTATATAGGAGTGGTCATTGAGCAGTAAATTAGGCAGTATATAGGAGTGGTCAATGAGCAGTAAATTAGGCAGTATATAGGAGTGGTCATTGAGCAGTAAATTAGGCAGTATATAGGAGTGGTCATTGAACAGTAAATTAGGCAGTATATAGGAGTGGTCATTGAGCAGTAAATTAAGCAGTATATAGGAGTGGTTAATGAGCAGTAAATTAGACAGTATATAGGAGTGGTCATTGAACAGTAAATTAGGCAATATATAGGAGTGGTCATTGAACAGTAAATTAGGCAGTATATAGGAGTGGTCAATGAGCAGTAAATTAGGCAGTATATAGGAGTGGTCATTGAGCAGTAAATTAGGCAGTATATAGGAGTGGTCAATGAGCAGTAAATTAGGCAGTATATAGGAGTGGTCAATGAGCAGTAAATTAGGCAGTATATAGGAGTGGTCATTGAGCAGTAAATTAGGCAGTATATAGGAGTGGTCATTGAGCAGTAAATTAGGCAGTATATAGGAGTGGTCATTGAGCAGTAAATTAGGCAGTATATAGGAGTGCTCAATGAGCAGTAAATTAGGCAGTATATAGGAGTGGTCACTGAGCAGTAAATTAGGCAGTATATAGGAGTGGTCATTGAACAGTAAATTAGGCAGTATATAGGAGTGGTCATTGAGCAGTAAATTAAGCAGTATATAGGAGTGGTTAATGAGCACTAAATTAGACAGTATATAGGAGTGGTCATTGAACAGTAAATTAGGCAGTATATAGGAGTGGTCATTGAGCAGTAAATTAAGCAGTATATAGGAGTGGTTAATTAGCAGTAAATTAGGCAGTATATAGGAGTGGTCATTGAACAGTAAATTAGGCAATATATAGGAGTGGTCATTGAACAGTAAATTAGGCAGTATATAGGAGTGGTCAATGAGCAGTAAATTAGGCAGTATATAGGAGTGGTCATTGAGCAGTAAATTAGGCAGTATATAGGAGTGGTCATTGAGCAGTAAATTAGGCAGTATATAGGAGTGGTCAATGAACAGTAAATTAGGCAGTATATAGGAGTGGTCATTGAACAGTAAATTAGGCAGTATATAGGAGTGGTCAATGAGCAGTAAATTAGGCAGTATATAGGAGTGGTCATTGAGCAGTAAATCAGGCAGCATACAGGAGTGGTCATTAAGCAGTAAACTAGGCAGTATATAGGAGTGCTCAATGAGCAGTAAATTAGGCAGTATATAGGAGTGCTCAATGAGCAGTAAATTAGGCAGTATATAGGAGTGGTCATTGAGCAGTAAATTAAGCAGTATATAGGAGTGGTTAATGAGCAGTAAATTAGACAGTATATAGGAGTGGTCATTGAACAGTAAATTAGGCAGTATATAGGAGTGGTCATTGAGCAGTAAATTAGGCAGCATACAGGAGTGGTCATTGAGCAGTAAATTAGGCAGTATATAGGAGTGCTCAATGAGCAGTAAATTAGGCAGTATATAGGAGTGGTCATTGAGCAGTAAATTAGGCAGTATATAGGAGTGGTCATTGAGCAGTAAATTAGGCAGTATATAGGAGTGGTCATTGAACAGTAAATTAGGCAATATATAGGAGTGGTCATTGAGCAGTAAATTAGGCAGCATACAGGAGTGGTCATTGAGCAGTAAATTAGGCAGTATATAGGAGTGGTCATTGAGCAGTAAATTAGGCAGCATACAGGAGTGGTCATTGAGCAGTAAATTAGGCAGTATATAGGAGTGCTCAATGAGCAGTAAATTAGGCAGTATATAGGAGTGGTCATTGAGCAGTAAATTAAGCAGTATATAGGAGTGGTTAATGAGCAGTAAATTAGGCAGTATATAGGAGTGGTCACTGAGCAGTAAATTAGGCAGTATATAGGAGTGCTCAATGAGCAGTAAATTAGGCAGTATATAGGAGTGGTCATTGAGCAGTAAATTAAGCAGTATATAGGAGTGGTTAATGAGCAGTAAATTAGGCAGTATATAGGAGTGGTCATTGAACAGTAAATTAGGCAGTATATAGGAGTGGTCATTGAGCAGTAAATTAGGCAGTATATAGGAGTGGTCAATGAGCAGTAAATTAGGCAGTATATAGGAGTGGTCAATGAGCAGTAAATTAGGCAGTATATAGGAGTGGTCATTGAACAGTAAATTAGGCAGTATATAGGAGTGGTCAATGAGCAGTAAATTAGGCAGTATATAGGAGTGGTCAATGAGCAGTAAATTAGGCAGTATATAGGAGTGGTCATTGAACAGTAAATTAGGCAGTATATAGGAGTGGTCACTGAGCAGTAAATTAGGCAGTATATAGGAGTGCTCAATGAGCAGTAAATTAGGCAGTATATAGGAGTGGTCATTGAGCAGTAAATTAGGCAGTATATAGGAGTGGTCAATGAGCAGTAAATTAGGCAGTATATAGGAGTGGTCATTGAGCAGTAAATTAGGCAGCATACAGGAGTGGTCATTGAGCAGTAAATTAGGCAGTATATAGGAGTGCTCAATGAGCAGTAAATTAGGCAGTATATAGGAGTGGTCATTGAGCAGTAAATTAGGCAGTATATAGGAGTGGTCATTGAGCAGTAAATTAGGCAGTATATAGGAGTGGTCATTGAACAGTAAATTAGGCAATATATAGGAGTGGTCATTGAGCAGTAAATTAGGCAGCATACAGGAGTGGTCATTGAGCAGTAAATTAGGCAGTATATAGGAGTGGTCATTGAGCAGTAAATTAGGCAGCATACAGGAGTGGTCATTGAGCAGTAAATTAGGCAGTATATAGGAGTGCTCAATGAGCAGTAAATTAGGCAGTATATAGGAGTGGTCATTGAGCAGTAAATTAAGCAGTATATAGGAGTGGTTAATGAGCAGTAAATTAGGCAGTATATAGGAGTGGTCACTGAGCAGTAAATTAGGCAGTATATAGGAGTGCTCAATGAGCAGTAAATTAGGCAGTATATAGGAGTGGTCATTGAGCAGTAAATTAGGCAGTATATAGGAGTGGTCAATGAGCAGTAAATTAGGCAGTATATAGGAGTGGTCATTGAACAGTAAATTAGGCAGTATATAGGAGTGGTCAATGAGCAGTAAATTAGGCAGTATATAGGAGTGGTCATTGAACAGTAAATTAGGCAATATATAGGAGTGGTCATTGAACAGTAAATTAGGCAGTATATAGGAGTGGTCATTGAACAGTAAATTAGGCAGTATATAGGAGTGGTCAATGAGCAGTAAATTAGGCAGTATATAGGAGTGGTCATTGAGCAGTAAATTAGGCAGTATATAGGAGTGGTCAATGAGCAGTAAATTAGGCAGTATATAGGAGTGCTCAATGAGCAGTAAATTAGGCAGTATATAGGAGTGGTCACTGAGCAGTAAATTAGGCAGTATATAGGAGTGGTCATTGAACAGTAAATTAGGCAGTATATAGGAGTGGTCATTGAGCAGTAAATTAAGCAGTATATAGGAGTGGTTAATGAGCAGTAAATTAGACAGTATATAGGAGTGGTCATTGAACAGTAAATTAGGCAATATATAGGAGTGGTCATTGAACAGTAAATTAGGCAGTATATAGGAGTGGTTAATGAGCAGTAAATTAGGCAGTATATAGGAGTGGTCATTGAACAGTAAATTAGGCAGTATATAGGAGTGGTCAATGAGCAGTAAATTAGGCAGTATATAGGAGTGGTCATTGAGCAGTAAATTAGGCAGTATATAGGAGTGGTCAATGAGCAGTAAATTAGGCAGTATATAGGAGTGGTCATTGAGCAGTAAATTAGGCAGTATATAGGAGTGGTCATTGAGCAGTAAATTAGGCAGCATACAGGAGTGCTCAATGAGCAGTAAATTAGGCAGTATATAGGAGTGGTCAATGAGCAGTAAATTAGGCAGTATATAGGAATGGTCATTGAGCAGTAAATTAAGCAGTATATAGGAGTGGTCAATGAGCAGTAAATTAGGCAGTATATAGGAGTGGTCATTGAGCAGTAAATTAGGCAGTATATAGGAGTGGTCATTGAGCAGTAAATTAGGCAGCATACAGGAGTGCTCAATGAGCAGTAAATTAGGCAGTATATAGGAGTGGTCAATGAGCAGTAAATTAGGCAGTATATAGGAGTGGTCATTGAGCAGTAAATTAAGCAGTATATAGGAGTGGTTAATGAGCAGTAAATTAGACAGTATATAGGAGTGGTCATTGAGCAGTAAATTAGACAGTATATAGGAGTGGTCATTGAGCAGTAAATTAGGCAGTATATAGGAGTGGTCAATGAGCAGTAAATTAGGCAGTATATAGGAGTGGTCATTGAGCAGTAAATTAGGCAGTATATAGGAGTGGTCAATGAGCAGTAAATTAGGCAGTATATAGGAGTGGTCATTGAGCAGTAAATTAGGCAGTATATAGGAGTGGTCATTGAGCAGTAAATTAGACAGTATATAGGAGTGGTCATTGAGCAGTAAATTAGGCAGTATATAGGAGTGGTCAATGAGCAGTAAATTAGGCAGCATACAGGAGTGGTCATTGAGCAGTAAATTAGGCAGTATATAGGAGTGCTCAATGAGCAGTAAATTAGGCAGTATATAGGAGTGGTCATTGAGCAGTAAATTAGGCAGTATATAGGAGTGGTCATTGAGCAGTAAATTAGGCAGTATATAGGAGTGGTCAATGAGCAGTAAATTAGGCAGCATACAGGAGTGGTCATTGAGCAGTAAATTAGGCAGTATATAGGAGTGCTCAATGAGCAGTAAATTAGGCAGTATATAGGAGTGGTCATTGAGCAGTAAATTAGGCAGTATATAGGAGTGGTCATTGAGCAGTAAATTAGGCAGTATATAGGAGTGGTCATTGAGCAGTAAATTAGGCAGCATACAGGAGTGGTCATTGAGCAGTAAATTAGGCAGTATATAGGAGTGCTCAATGAGCAGTAAATTAGGCAGTATATAGGAGTGGTCATTGAGCAGTAAATTAGGCAGTATATAGGAGTGGTTAATGAGCAGTAAATTAGGCAGTATATAGGAGTGGTCATTGAGCAGTAAATTAGGCAGTATATAGGAGTGGTCAATGAGCAGTAAATTAGGCAGTATATAGGAGTGCTCAATGAGCAGTAAATTAGGCAGTATATAGGAGTGGTCACTGAGCAGTAAATTAGGCAGTATATAGGAGTGGTCATTGAACAGTAAATTAGGCAGTATATAGGAGTGGTCATTGAGCAGTAAATTAAGCAGTATATAGGAGTGGTTAATGAGCAGTAAATTAGACAGTATATAGGAGTGGTCATTGAACAGTAAATTAGGCAATATATAGGAGTGGTCATTGAACAGTAAATTAGGCAGTATATAGGAGTGGTTAATGAGCAGTAAATTAGGCAGTATATAGGAGTGGTCATTGAACAGTAAATTAGGCAGTATATAGGAGTGGTCAATGAGCAGTAAATTAGGCAGTATATAGGAGTGGTCATTGAGCAGTAAATTAGGCAGTATATAGGAGTGGTCAATGAGCAGTAAATTAGGCAGTATATAGGAGTGGTCATTGAGCAGTAAATTAGGCAGTATATAGGAGTGGTCATTGAGCAGTAAATTAGGCAGCATACAGGAGTGCTCAATGAGCAGTAAATTAGGCAGTATATAGGAGTGGTCAATGAGCAGTAAATTAGGCAGTATATAGGAATGGTCATTGAGCAGTAAATTAAGCAGTATATAGGAGTGGTCAATGAGCAGTAAATTAGGCAGTATATAGGAGTGGTCATTGAGCAGTAAATTAGGCAGTATATAGGAGTGGTCATTGAGCAGTAAATTAGGCAGCATACAGGAGTGCTCAATGAGCAGTAAATTAGGCAGTATATAGGAGTGGTCAATGAGCAGTAAATTAGGCAGTATATAGGAGTGGTCATTGAGCAGTAAATTAAGCAGTATATAGGAGTGGTTAATGAGCAGTAAATTAGACAGTATATAGGAGTGGTCATTGAGCAGTAAATTAGACAGTATATAGGAGTGGTCATTGAGCAGTAAATTAGGCAGTATATAGGAGTGGTCAATGAGCAGTAAATTAGGCAGTATATAGGAGTGGTCATTGAGCAGTAAATTAGGCAGTATATAGGAGTGGTCAATGAGCAGTAAATTAGGCAGTATATAGGAGTGGTCATTGAGCAGTAAATTAGGCAGTATATAGGAGTGGTCATTGAGCAGTAAATTAGACAGTATATAGGAGTGGTCATTGAGCAGTAAATTAGGCAGTATATAGGAGTGGTCAATGAGCAGTAAATTAGGCAGCATACAGGAGTGGTCATTGAGCAGTAAATTAGGCAGTATATAGGAGTGCTCAATGAGCAGTAAATTAGGCAGTATATAGGAGTGGTCATTGAGCAGTAAATTAGGCAGTATATAGGAGTGGTCATTGAGCAGTAAATTAGGCAGCATACAGGAGTGGTCATTGAGCAGTAAATTAGGCAGTATATAGGAGTGGTCATTGAGCAGTAAATTAGGCAGCATACAGGAGTGGTCATTGAGCAGTAAATTAGGCAGTATATAGGAGTGCTCAATGAGCAGTAAATTAGGCAGTATATAGGAGTGGTCATTGAGCAGTAAATTAAGCAGTATATAGGAGTGGTTAATGAGCAGTAAATTAGGCAGTATATAGGAGTGGTCACTGAGCAGTAAATTAGGCAGTATATAGGAGTGCTCAATGAGCAGTAAATTAGGCAGTATATAGGAGTGGTCATTGAGCAGTAAATTAAGCAGTATATAGGAGTGGTTAATGAGCAGTAAATTAGGCAGTATATAGGAGTGGTCATTGAACAGTAAATTAGGCAGTATATAGGAGTGGTCATTGAGCAGTAAATTAGGCAGTATATAGGAGTGGTCAATGAGCAGTAAATTAGGCAGTATATAGGAGTGGTCATTGAGCAGTAAATTAGGCAGTATATAGGAGTGGTCATTGAGCAGTAAATTAGGCAGTATATAGGAGTGGTCATTGAGCAGTAAATTAGCAGTATATAGGAGTGGTCATTGAGCAGTAAATTAGGCAGCATACAGGAGTGGTCATTAAGCAGTAAAATAGGCAGTATATAGGAGTGGTCAATGAGCAGTAAATTAGGCAGTATATAGGAGTGCTCAATGAGCAGTAAATTAGGCAGTATATAGGAGTGGTCATTGAGCAGTAAATTAAGCAGTATATAGGAGTGGTTAATGAGCAGTAAATTAGACAGTATATAGGAGTGGTCATTGAACAGTAAATTAGGCAATATATAGGAGTGGTCATTGAACAGTAAATTAGGCAGTATATAGGAGTGGTCATTGAGCAGTAAATTAGGCAGTATATAGGAGTGGTCAATGAGCAGTAAATTAGGCAGTATATAGGAGTGGTCATTGAGCAGTAAATTAGGCAGTATATAGGAGTGGTCATTGAGCAGTAAATTAGGCAGTATATAGGAGTGGTCATTGAGCAGTAAATTAGGCAGTATATAGGAGTGGTCATTGAACAGTAAATTAGGCAGTATATAGGAGTGGTCAATGAGCAGTAAATTAGGCAGTATATAGGAGTGGTCATTGAACAGTAAATTAGGCAGTATATAGGAGTGGTCAATGAGCAGTAAATTAGGCAGTATATAGGAGTGGTCATTGAACAGTAAATTAGGCAATATATAGGAGTGGTCATTGAACAGTAAATTAGGCAGTATATAGGAGTGGTCAATGAGCAGTAAATTAGGCAGTATATAGGAGTGGTCATTGAGCAGTAAATTAGGCAGTATATAGGAGTGGTCAATGAGCAGTAAATTAGGCAGTATATAGGAGTGCTCAATGAGCAGTAAATTAGGCAGTATATAGGAGTGGTCACTGAGCAGTAAATTAGGCAGTATATAGGAGTGGTCATTGAACAGTAAATTAGGCAGTATATAGGAGTGGTCATTGAGCAGTAAATTAAGCAGTATATAGGAGTGGTTAATGAGCAGTAAATTAGACAGTATATAGGAGTGGTCATTGAACAGTAAATTAGGCAATATATAGGAGTGGTCATTGAACAGTAAATTAGGCAGTATATAGGAGTGGTTAATGAGCAGTAAATTAGGCAGTATATAGGAGTGGTCATTGAACAGTAAATTAGGCAGTATATAGGAGTGGTCAATGAGCAGTAAATTAGGCAGTATATAGGAGTGGTCATTGAGCAGTAAATTAGGCAGTATATAGGAGTGGTCAATGAGCAGTAAATTAGGCAGTATATAGGAGTGGTCATTGAGCAGTAAATTAGGCAGTATATAGGAGTGGTCATTGAGCAGTAAATTAGGCAGCATACAGGAGTGCTCAATGAGCAGTAAATTAGGCAGTATATAGGAGTGGTCAATGAGCAGTAAATTAGGCAGTATATAGGAATGGTCATTGAGCAGTAAATTAAGCAGTATATAGGAGTGGTCAATGAGCAGTAAATTAGGCAGTATATAGGAGTGGTCATTGAGCAGTAAATTAGGCAGTATATAGGAGTGGTCATTGAGCAGTAAATTAGGCAGCATACAGGAGTGCTCAATGAGCAGTAAATTAGGCAGTATATAGGAGTGGTCAATGAGCAGTAAATTAGGCAGTATATAGGAGTGGTCATTGAGCAGTAAATTAAGCAGTATATAGGAGTGGTTAATGAGCAGTAAATTAGACAGTATATAGGAGTGGTCATTGAGCAGTAAATTAGACAGTATATAGGAGTGGTCATTGAGCAGTAAATTAGGCAGTATATAGGAGTGGTCAATGAGCAGTAAATTAGGCAGTATATAGGAGTGGTCATTGAGCAGTAAATTAGGCAGTATATAGGAGTGGTCAATGAGCAGTAAATTAGGCAGTATATAGGAGTGGTCATTGAGCAGTAAATTAGGCAGTATATAGGAGTGGTCATTGAGCAGTAAATTAGACAGTATATAGGAGTGGTCATTGAGCAGTAAATTAGACAGTATATAGGAGTGGTCATTGAGCAGTAAATTAGGCAGTATATAGGAGTGGTCAATGAGCAGTAAATTAGGCAGCATACAGGAGTGGTCATTGAGCAGTAAATTAGGCAGTATATAGGAGTGCTCAATGAGCAGTAAATTAGGCAGTATATAGGAGTGGTCATTGAGCAGTAAATTAGGCAGTATATAGGAGTGGTCATTGAGCAGTAAATTAGGCAGTATATAGGAGTGGTCAATGAGCAGTAAATTAGGCAGCATACAGGAGTGGTCATTGAGCAGTAAATTAGGCAGTATATAGGAGTGCTCAATGAGCAGTAAATTAGGCAGTATATAGGAGTGGTCATTGAGCAGTAAATTAGGCAGTATATAGGAGTGGTCATTGAGCAGTAAATTAGGCAGTATATAGGAGTGGTCATTGAGCAGTAAATTAGGCAGCATACAGGAGTGGTCATTGAGCAGTAAATTAGGCAGTATATAGGAGTGCTCAATGAGCAGTAAATTAGGCAGTATATAGGAGTGGTCATTGAGCAGTAAATTAGGCAGTATATAGGAGTGGTCATTGAGCAGTAAATTAGGCAGTATATAGGAGTGGTCATTGAGCAGTAAATTAGGCAGTATATAGGAGTGGTCATTGAGCAGTAAATTAGGCAGCATACAGGAGTGGTCATTGAGCAGTAAATTAGGCAGTATATAGGAGTGGTCATTGAGCAGTAAATTAGGCAGCATACAGGAGTGGTCATTGAGCAGTAAATTAGGCAGTATATAGGAGTGCTCAATGAGCAGTAAATTAGGCAGTATATAGGAGTGGTCATTGAGCAGTAAATTAGGCAGTATATAGGAGTGGTCATTGAGCAGTAAATTAGGCAGTATATAGGAGTGGTCATTGAGCAGTAAATTAGGCAGCATACAGGAGTGGTCATTGAGCAGTAAATTAGGCAGTATATAGGAGTGCTCAATGAGCAGTAAATTAGGCAGTATATAGGAGTGGTCATTGAGCAGTAAATTAGGCAATATATAGGAGTGGTCATTGAGCAGTAAATTAGGCAATATATAGGAGTGGTCATTGAGCAGTAAATTAGGCAGCATACAGGAGTGGTCATTGAGCAGTAAATTAGGCAGTATATAGGAGTGGTCAATGAGCAGTAAATTAGGCAGCATACAGGAGTGGTCATTGAGCAGTAAATTAGGCAGTATATAGGAGTGCTCAATGAGCAGTAAATTAGGCAGTATATAGGAGTGGTCATTGAGCAGTAAATTAGGCAGTATATAGGAGTGGTCATTGAGCAGTAAATTAGGCAGTATATAGGAGTGGTCAATGAGCAGTAAATTAGGCAGCATACAGGAGTGGTCATTGAGCAGTAAATTAGGCAGTATATAGGAGTGCTCAATGAGCAGTAAATTAGGCAGTATATAGGAGTGGTCATTGAGCAGTAAATTAGGCAATATATAGGAGTGGTCATTGAGCAGTAAATTAGGCAGTATATAGGAGTGGTCAATGAGCAGTAAATTAGGCAGCATACAGGAGTGGTCATTGAGCAGTAAATTAGGCAGTATATAGGAGTGGTCATTGAACAGTAAATTAGGCAATATATAGGAGTGGTCATTGAGCAGTAAATTAGGCAGCATACAGGAGTGGTCATTGAGCAGTAAATTAGGCAGTATATAGGAGTGGTCATTGAGCAGTAAATTAGGCAGCATACAGGAGTGGTCATTGAGCAGTAAATTAGGCAGTATATAGGAGTGCTCAATGAGCAGTAAATTAGGCAGTATATAGGAGTGGTCATTGAGCAGTAAATTAGGCAGTATATAGGAGTGGTCATTGAGCAGTAAAATAGGCAGTATATAGGAGTGGTCATTGAGCAGTAAATTAGGCAGCATACAGGAGTGGTCATTGAGCAGTAAATTAGGCAGTATATAGGAGTGCTCAATGAGCAGTAAATTAGGCAGTATATAGGAGTGGTCATTGAGCAGTAAATTAGGCAATATATAGGAGTGGTCATTGAGCAGTAAATTAGGCAGTATATAGGAGTGGTCAATGAGCAGTAAATTAGGCAGCATACAGGAGTGGTCATTGAGCAGTAAATTAGGCAGTATATAGGAGTGGTCAATGAGCAGTAAATTAGGCAGCATACAGGAGTGGTCATTGAGCAGTAAATTAGGCAGTATATAGGAGTGCTCAATGAGCAGTAAATTAGGCAGTATATAGGAGTGGTCATTGAGCAGTAAATTAGGCAGTATATAGGAGTGGTCATTGAGCAGTAAATTAGGCAGTATATAGGAGTGGTCAATGAGCAGTAAATTAGGCAGCATACAGGAGTGGTCATTGAGCAGTAAATTAGGCAGTATATAGGAGTGCTCAATGAGCAGTAAATTAGGCAGTATATAGGAGTGGTCATTGAGCAGTAAATTAGGCAGTATATAGGAGTGGTCATTGAGCAGTAAATTAGGCAGTATATAGGAGTGGTCATTGAGCAGTAAATTAGGCAGCATACAGGAGTGGTCATTGAGCAGTAAATTAGGCAGTATATAGGAGTGCTCAATGAGCAGTAAATTAGGCAGTATATAGGAGTGGTCATTGAGCAGTAAATTAGGCAGTATATAGGAGTGGTCATTGAGCAGTAAATTAGGCAGTATATAGGAGTGGTCATTGAACAGTAAATTAGGCAATATATAGGAGTGGTCATTGAGCAGTAAATTAGGCAGCATACAGGAGTGGTCATTGAGCAGTAAATTAGGCAGTATATAGGAGTGGTCATTGAGCAGTAAATTAGGCAGCATACAGGAGTGGTCATTGAGCAGTAAATTAGGCAGTATATAGGAGTGCTCAATGAGCAGTAAATTAGGCAGTATATAGGAGTGGTCATTGAGCAGTAAATTAAGCAGTATATAGGAGTGGTTAATGAGCAGTAAATTAGGCAGTATATAGGAGTGGTCACTGAGCAGTAAATTAGGCAGTATATAGGAGTGCTCAATGAGCAGTAAATTAGGCAGTATATAGGAGTGGTCATTGAGCAGTAAATTAAGCAGTATATAGGAGTGGTTAATGAGCAGTAAATTAGGCAGTATATAGGAGTGGTCATTGAACAGTAAATTAGGCAGTATATAGGAGTGGTCATTGAGCAGTAAATTAGGCAGTATATAGGAGTGGTCAATGAGCAGTAAATTAGGCAGTATATAGGAGTGGTCATTGAGCAGTAAATTAGGCAGTATATAGGAGTGGTCATTGAGCAGTAAATTAGGCAGTATATAGGAGTGGTCATTGAGCAGTAAATTAGCAGTATATAGGAGTGGTCATTGAGCAGTAAATTAGGCAGCATACAGGAGTGGTCATTAAGCAGTAAATTAGGCAGTATATAGGAGTGGTCAATGAGCAGTAAATTAGGCAGTATATAGGAGTGCTCAATGAGCAGTAAATTAGGCAGTATATAGGAGTGGTCATTGAGCAGTAAATTAAGCAGTATATAGGAGTGGTTAATGAGCAGTAAATTAGACAGTATATAGGAGTGGTCATTGAGCAGTAAATTAGGCAATATATAGGAGTGGTCATTGAACAGTAAATTAGGCAGTATATAGGAGTGGTCATTGAGCAGTAAATTAGGCAGTATATAGGAGTGGTCAATGAGCAGTAAATTAGGCAGTATATAGGAGTGGTCATTGAGCAGTAAATTAGGCAGTATATAGGAGTGGTCATTGAGCAGTAAATTAGGCAGTATATAGGAGTGGTCATTGAGCAGTAAATTAGGCAGTATATAGGAGTGGTCATTGAACAGTAAATTAGGCAGTATATAGGAGTGGTCAATGAGCAGTAAATTAGGCAGTATATAGGAGTGGTCATTGAACAGTAAATTAGGCAGTATATAGGAGTGGTCAATGAGCAGTAAATTAGGCAGTATATAGGAGTGGTCATTGAACAGTAAATTAGGCAATATATAGGAGTGGTCATTGAACAGTAAATTAGGCAGTATATAGGAGTGGTCAATGAGCAGTAAATTAGGCAGTATATAGGAGTGGTCATTGAGCAGTAAATTAGGCAGTATATAGGAGTGGTCAATGAGCAGTAAATTAGGCAGTATATAGGAGTGCTCAATGAGCAGTAAATTAGGCAGTATATAGGAGTGGTCACTGAGCAGTAAATTAGGCAGTATATAGGAGTGGTCATTGAACAGTAAATTAGGCAGTATATAGGAGTGGTCATTGAGCAGTAAATTAAGCAGTATATAGGAGTGGTTAATGAGCAGTAAATTAGGCAGTATATAGGAGTGGTCATTGAGCAGTAAATTAGGCAGTATATAGGAGTGGTCATTGAGCAGTAAATTAGGCAGTATATAGGAGTGGTCATTGAGCAGTAAATTAGGCAGTATATAGGAGTGGTCATTGAGCAGTAAATTAGGCAGTATATAGGAGTGGTCAATGAGCAGTAAATTAGGCAGTATATAGGAGTGGTCATTGAGCAGTAAATTAGGCAGTATATAGGAGTGGTCAATGAGCAGTAAATTAGGCAGTATATAGGAGTGGTCATTGAGCAGTAAATTAGGCAGTATATAGGAGTGGTCATTGAGCAGTAAATTAGGCAGTATACAGGAGTGCTCAATGAGCAGTAAATTAGGCAGTATATAGGAGTGGTCAATGAGCAGTAAATTAGGCAGTATATAGGAGTGGTCATTGAGCAGTAAATTAGGCAGTATATAGGAGTGGTCAATGAGCAGTAAATTAGGCAGTATATAGGAGTGGTCATTGAGCAGTAAATTAGGCAGTATATAGGAGTGGTCATTGAGCAGTAAATTAGGCAGTATATAGGAGTGGTCAATGAGCAGTAAATTAGGCAGTATATAGGAGTGGTCAATGAGCAGTAAATTAGGCAGTATATAGGAGTGGTCATTGAGCAGTAAATTAAGCAGTATATAGGAGTGGTTAATGAGCAGTAAATTAGACAGTATATAGGAGTGGTCATTGAGCAGTAAATTAGACAGTATATAGGAGTGGTCATTGAGCAGTAAATTAGGCAGTATATAGGAGTGGTCAATGAGCAGTAAATTAGGCAGTATATAGGAGTGGTCATTGAGCAGTAAATTAGGCAGTATATAGGAGTGGTCAATGAGCAGTAAATTAGGCAGTATATAGGAGTGGTCATTGAGCAGTAAATTAGGCAGTATATAGGAGTGGTCATTGAGCAGTAAATTAGGCAGTATATAGGAGTGGTCATTGAGCAGTAAATTAGGCAGTATATAGGAGTGGTCATTGAGCAGTAAATTAGGCAGTATATAGGAGTGGTCAATGAGCAGTAAATTAAGCAGTATATAGGAGTGGTCAATGAGCAGTAAATTAGGCAGTATATAGGAGTGGTCATTGAGCAGTAAATTAGGCAGTATATAGGAGTGGTCATTGAGCAGTAAATTAGGCAGTATACAGGAGTGCTCAATGAGCAGTAAATTAGGCAGTATATAGGAGTGCTCAATGAGCAGTAAATTAGGCAGTATATAGGAGTGGTCAATGAGCAGTAAATTAGACAGTATATAGGAGTGGTCATTGAACAGTAAATTAGGCAGTATATAGGAGTGGTCATTGAGCAGTAAATTAGACAGTATATAGGAGTGGTCATTGAGCAGTAAATTAGGCAGTATATAGGAGTGGTCAATGAGCAGTAAATTAGGCAGTATATAGGAGTGGTCATTGAGCAGTAAATTAGGCAGTATATAGGAGTGGTCAATGAGCAGTAAATTAGGCAGTATATAGGAGTGGTCATTGAGCAGTAAATTAGGCAGTATATAGGAGTGGTCATTGAGCAGTAAATTAGGCAGCATACAGGAGTGCTCAATGAGCAGTAAATTAGGCAGTATATAGGAGTGGTCAATGAGCAGTAAAATTAGGCAGTATATAGGAATGGTCATTGAGCAGTAAATTAAGCAGTATATAGGAGTGGTCAATGAGCAGTAAATTAGGCAGTATATAGGAGTGCTCATTGAGCAGTAAATTAGGCAGTATATAGGAGTGGTCAATGAGCAGTAAATTAGGCAGTATATAGGAGTGGTCATTGAACAGTAAATTAGGCAGTATATAGGAGTGGTCAATGAGCAGTAAATTAGGCAGTATAT